>NW_026062716.1:0-7500 GCF_023897955.1 Schistocerca gregaria | reverse complement strand
CCCACAGTGCTCATTTGCCGAGCCCACCCACACAAAACCTGCACCCCCCTCCAGCGCAGGAGCCGCAACCCGGGTGCGTACGCCGCACCAAGTGCTCCACCCGCGACCGTACGTGCCCCGCCGAAATCGCAACTCCGGCGGATGAACGGCGGACTTTTCTCGCAGTCGTAAGTTGCAATCCACCCCTATATCTTGCGTCTCATGAAGAGTTATATCAAGTATGCCAAATTCCCGCTGTCCCTATACATGCGGTAAGTTCGTCGTGGCCGCTGGCCGGCAGGCCGCGAGACCTGACGCCCGGCGGCAAAGAGTGCCCCTCTGAGGATATAGATGTTCCGTTCCGCCGCACAATGGTGACGGTGACCGCTGCCTGCGGTGGCAACGCTGGGCAGAGTCGATACTCGCCGTGTGGTGGAAGGTAAACATTATGCGGTACATCAGTACTTTCCTAATAGTTCGGTCGTCTCACGGCACTGCTTAGTAAATGATGCAAGGCCACATATAGATGATTTATGCGAATGTCCCTATACGTGCTGTAAGACTGGGCACACAACGTGAATCGCACGTCAGCCAGACACTCGAACATGCACCACTCTCGGCCTGCAACGGAGACACACAATACGTAAACATCTGGAATGCGACAATGTCGAGTGCATCCTCTCTGCCACATTGCACCGTCGACACTATGATAACCAGAGCAGTAGGTCCACCTATAAAAGCACAATACCCCACTCCTCCGACAACTACCATTGCTCAGATAAATCAACACCACCAACACACATCCTACACAGAGGGGCACCAAATATCATCCCCCGCCCTCGTGTTATACCACATGAAAAATTGCAGAAGTGAGAGACACACATCCGCCAGCCTCTTGCTACAAGCATCGAACCGACGTGACGTATCTGACGGTGACTCAGGCATCCGCGTACTGCCACCACTATCCACCCCCCCCCCTCTCTCTCTGCACCCTTCCCACACAATACCAAATTTAACCAACTTTATCGCTTAACCTAACTGTGGCTGTACCACATTATCGCTTAACCTAACTGTGGCTGTACCACATTATCGCTTAACCTAACTGTGGTTGTACCACATTATCGCTTAACCTAACTGTGGTTGTACCACATTATCGCTTAACCTAACTGTGGTTGTACCACATTATCGCTTAACCTAACTGTGGTTGTACCACATTATCGCTTAACCTAACTGTGGTTGTACCACATTATCGCTTAACCTAACTGTGGTTGTACCACATTATCGCTTAACCTAACTGTGGTTGTACCACATTATCGCTTAACCTAACTGTGGTTGTACCACATTATCGCTTAACCTAACTGTGGTTGTACCACATTATCGCTTAACCTAACTGTGGTTGTACCACATTATCCCTTAACCTAACTGTGGTTGTACCACATTATCCCTTAACCTAACTGTGGTTGTACCACATTATCCCTTAACCTAACTGTGGTTGTACCACATTATCCCTTAACCTAACTGTGGTTGTACCACATTATCCCTTAACCTAACTGTGGTTGTACCACATTATCCCTTAACCTAACTGTGGTTGTACCACATTATCCCTTAACCTAACTGTGGTTGTACCACATTATCCCTTAACCTAACTGTGGTTGTACCACATTATCCCTTAACCTAACTGTGGTTGTACCACATTATCCCTTAACCTAACTGTGGTTGTACCACATTATCCCTTAACCTAACTGTGGTTGTACCACATTATCCCTTAACCTAACTGTGGTTGTACCACATTATCCCTTAACCTAACTGTGGTTGTACCACATTATCCCTTAACCTAACTGTGGTTGTACCACATTATCCCTTAACCTAACTGTGGTTGTACCACATTATCCCTTAACCTAACTGTGGTTGTACCACATTATCCCTTAACCTAACTGTGGTTGTACCACATTATCCCTTAACCTAACTCAAGTTGTCCCTTAACCTAACTCAAGTTGTCCCTTAACCTAACTCAAGTTGTCCCTTAACCTAACTCAAGTTGTCCCTTAACCTAACTCAAGTTGTCCCTTAACCTAACTCAAGTTGTCCCTTAACCTAACTCAAGTTGTCCCTTAACCTAACTCAAGTTGTCCCTTAACCTAACTCAAGTTGTCCCTTAACCTAACTCAAGTTGTCCCTTAACCTAACTCAAGTTGTCCCTTAACCTAACTCAAGTTGTCCCTTAACCTAACTCAAGTTGTCCCTTAACCTAACTCAAGTTGTCCCTTAACCTAACTCAAGTTGTCCCTTAACCTAACTCAAGTTGTCCCTTAACCTAACTCAAGTTGTCCCTTAACCTAACTCAAGTTGTCCCTTAACCTAACTCAAGTTGTCCCTTAACCTAACTCAAGTTGTCCCTTAACCTAACTCAAGTTGTCCCTTAACCTAACTCAAGTTGTCCCTTAACCTAACTCAAGTTGTCCCTTAACCTAACTCAAGTTGTCCCTTAACCTAACTCAAGTTGTCCCTTAACCTAACTCAAGTTGTCCCTTAACCTAACTCAAGTTGTCCCTTAACCTAACTCAAGTTGTCCCTTAACCTAACTCAAGTTGTCCCTTAACCTAACTCAAGTTGTCCCTTAACCTAACCCACGTTGTCCCTTAACCTAACCCACGTTGTCCCTTAACCTAACCCACGTTGTCCCTTAACCTAACCCACGTTGTCCCTTAACCTAACCCACGTTGTCCCTTAACCTAACCCACGTTGTCCCTTAACCTAACCCACGTTGTCCCTTAACCTAACCCACGTTGTCCCTTAACCTAACCCACGTTGTCCCTTAACCTAACCCACGTTGTCCCTTAACCTAACCCACGTTGTCCCTTAACCTAACCCACGTTGTCCCTTAACCTAACCCACGTTGTCCCTTAACCTAACCCACGTTGTCCCTTAACCTAACCCACGTTGTCCCTTAACCTAACCCACGTTGTCCCTTAACCTAACCCACGTTGTCCCTTAACCTAACCCACGTTGTCCCTTAACCTAACCCACGTTGTCCCTTAACCTAACCCACGTTGTCCCTTAACCTAACCCACGTTGTCCCTTAACCTAACCCACGTTGTCCCTTAACCTAACCCACGTTGTCCCTTAACCTAACCCACGTTGTCCCTTAACCTAACCCACGTTGTCCCTTAACCTAACCCACGTTGTCCCTTAACCTAACCCACGTTGTCCCTTAACCTAACCCACGTTGTCCCTTAACCTAACCCACGTTGTCCCTTAACCTAACCCACGTTGTCCCTTAACCTAACCCACGTTGTCCCTTAACCTAACCCACGTTGTCCCTTAACCTAACCCACGTTGTCCCTTAACCTAACCCACGTTGTCCCTTAACCTAACCCACGTTGTCCCTTAACCTAACCCACGTTGTCCCTTAACCTAACCCACGTTGTCCCTTAACCTAACCCACGTTGTCCCTTAACCTAACCCACGTTGTCCCTTAACCTAACCCACGTTGTCCCTTAACCTAACCCACGTTGTCCCTTAACCTAACCCACGTTGTCCCTTAACCTAACCCACGTTGTCCCTTAACCTAACCCACGTTGTCCCTTAACCTAACCCACGTTGTCCCTTAACCTAACCCACGTTGTCCCTTAACCTAACCCACGTTGTCCCTTAACCTAACCCACGTTGTCCCTTTGCCTAACATAGTTCACTGCTCGGAATCTCTGGTGTCGTTGTTATCCTCATGTAGATGTCTTGCGAGTGTTGCTTACTTTCCACATATTCCCGCTATCCACTGTCAATTGTACTGCAATAGGACTATATCGCCCCCCCCCCCCTCCCTCTGTCCCCCTCTTTGTGTCTCTGTCCTCTCAAGCTGGTCGGTCTGGCGTTTGAGTGTTAAATGAGCCTCGCAGCTGTTCAGTTGCATTCAGATGTCGACGCCCTCAGTGTACGTCGTGGTATGGTCTGTGTCCATTGTCCGCTGATGTCGTACGCGTAACCCACACGCTGTACCGATCATCGGTCGTTACGTACAGAGTGAAGTAGTGTGATACGTGTGACCGTACGCTGGCTGTGCCCAACGGTGTGTCGAATCTCAATTTCCATATGATGTGCTCGATGCTACTTGTCTCGTCTCCCAATAACAGCTAGGTTGCACTGTGGTACGCCGTAGAGGCGTGTGGGAGGAACGTACGAACGCATTGTATGTCACCCTGGGTCGCTGGGGGTGGTGGTGCGGTGAGTCAGGTCAGGTCAGGTCAGCGTGAGCCGTCTGATGTAGTGACGCGTGTATTCCGACTTTGTCGTATTGCCTCACACAAAGTGCTACCCTGGTGGACCGCGTTCCATATCTGGGACATGCCGCAGATGCCGGTTGACAGTGGATCGCGGAAGGGACATCGCATACGTGCGCGGGCCACCTTCCACGTGTTCTCTTCTGCACATGTCGCAGTGTGTATGTGGTCTGATGTAGCGTGTCGTGACACATGACATCCTGGCATGCAAGAATTGTTGAATTCGCAAATGTAGGTGGACATCTACGTTTACTGCCCAAGATACGCAAATGAACTGGAAATCCGTTGTTGAGCGGTTGTTCACGCTGGAGGTGAATCTGTGATGGCGACGATCGGTACAGCTATTAACCGGTTGTTTCAGCGGTACCCGCCACATCCACACACGTGACTAGGCCCATGTGGGTATGAAGCGATACGCGGCGGTGGCTTGGTGGGACTGTTCCCGGCCGGTGAAGGGGGGCCGCCCGGCGTGTTGGCCGCGCGCTGCGTGGGCGCACGCGCAACAGGCGGCTGGTGGGGGGCGCCGAGTGGCAGGAGCGCCAGCCGACGGGCCCGGCAGGCGGCGCAGCTACGCTGCGGCGCACCCTGCACGCGGCGCCTGGCGGCCAAAGTTGGTTCAGCCGAGCCCGGTGCGAAGCGCGGTGGACATCTGCAGTGTGCTGGTCTGATTGAGGACTGTGTGCGTTGAGGATGCGCCGCCGCCTGGCACTCGGCGCCGCGACGCCGTCTGCTGCTCGGTCGCCCCAGCGGTTCTCGCAGGTGGTTTGTATCGCAGTTGTGCGGACGTGTTGGCGCGTGCGCTGTGCTGGGAGAGTTCGCTTCTGCACCCAAGTGGGGCTTTGCCCTTGTGTGGCGCTGGCGTTGGAGCTGCCGGTCACCATAGGTGGCGCGTGTTGTCTCCCGCCGGCAATGCCACGACAGCACGCTCCCGGGCCTCTGTCGGCAGCGGCAAGCTCAGTTGGGAGCAAGGGTGTTCTCACTAAAACCGTCTACTCGCCTAACTCCGGGCGATTGCGCCTCTCTCGAAACCGACCAAGTACCTAGGACGGCGCTGCGCGCCGCCGGGACCTGAGAGGGTTTCGAGGTGTATCGTGCAGGGGAGCTCGGCCTCCTCCTGTTTGCAGAATAATTGAGCGGACGCTTGCGTGTTCGCGCGGGCCCCCGGGACACACTCCCGGGCGGCCGGCTGCTCAGCTCTAGTTGACGCAGCTCCCTGGTTGATCCTGCCAGTAGTCATATGCTTGTCTCAAAGATTAAGCCATGCATGTCTCAGTACAAGCCGCATTAAGGTGAAACCGCGAATGGCTCATTAAATCAGTTATGGTTCCTTAGATCGTACCCACGTTACTTGGATAACTGTGGTAATTCTAGAGCTAATACATGCAAACAGAGTCCCGACCAGAGATGGAAGGGACGCTTTTATTAGATCAAAACCAATCGGATTGGCTTGTCTGGTCCGTTTGCCTTGGTGACTCTGAATAACTTTGGGCTGATCGCACGGTCCTCGTACCGGCGACGCATCTTTCAAATGTCTGCCTTATCAACTGTCGATGGTAGGTTCTGCGCCTACCATGGTTGTAACGGGTAACGGGGAATCAGGGTTCGATTCCGGAGAGGGAGCCTGAGAAACGGCTACCACATCCAAGGAAGGCAGCAGGCGCGCAAATTACCCACTCCCGGCACGGGGAGGTAGTGACGAAAAATAACGATACGGGACTCATCCGAGGCCCCGTAATCGGAATGAGTACACTTTAAATCCTTTAACGAGTATCTATTGGAGGGCAAGTCTGGTGCCAGCAGCCGCGGTAATTCCAGCTCCAATAGCGTATATTAAAGTTGTTGCGGTTAAAAAGCTCGTAGTTGGATTTGTGTCCCACGCTGTTGGTTCACCGCCCGTCGGTGTTTAACTGGCATGTATCGTGGGACGTCCTGCCGGTGGGGCGAGCCGAAGGGGTGCTTTCGCGTCCCGAGGCGGACCCCGTTTAAATCCTACCAGGGTGCTCTTTGTTGAGTGTCTCGGTGGGCCGGCACGTTTACTTTGAACAAATTAGAGTGCTTAAAGCAGGCAAGCCCGCCTGAATACTGTGTGCATGGAATAATGGAATAGGACCTCGGTTCTATTTTGTTGGTTTTCGGAACCCGAGGTAATGATTAATAGGGACAGGCGGGGGCATTCGTATTGCGACGTTAGAGGTGAAATTCTTGGATCGTCGCAAGACGAACAGAAGCGAAAGCATTTGCCAAGTATGTTTTCATTAATCAAGAACGAAAGTTAGAGGTTCGAAGGCGATCAGATACCGCCCTAGTTCTAACCATAAACGATGCCAGCCAGCGATCCGCCGCAGTTCCTCCGATGACTCGGCGGGCAGCCTCCGGGAAACCAAAGCTTTTGGGTTCCGGGGGAAGTATGGTTGCAAAGCTGAAACTTAAAGGAATTGACGGAAGGGCACCACCAGGAGTGGAGCCTGCGGCTTAATTTGACTCAACACGGGAAACCTCACCAGGCCCGGACACCGGAAGGATTGACAGATTGATAGCTCTTTCTTGATTCGGTGGGTGGTGGTGCATGGCCGTTCTTAGTTGGTGGAGCGATTTGTCTGGTTAATTCCGATAACGAACGAGACTCTAGCCTGCTAACTAGTCGCGTGACATCCTTCGTGCTGTCAGCGATTACTTTTCTTCTTAGAGGGACAGGCGGCTTCTAGCCGCACGAGATTGAGCAATAACAGGTCTGTGATGCCCTTAGATGTTCTGGGCCGCACGCGCGCTACACTGAAGGAATCAGCGTGTCTTCCTAGGCCGAAAGGTCGGGGTAACCCGCTGAACCTCCTTCGTGCTAGGGATTGGGGCTTGCAATTGTTCCCCATGAACGAGGAATTCCCAGTAAGCGCGAGTCATAAGCTCGCGTTGATTACGTCCCTGCCCTTTGTACACACCGCCCGTCGCTACTACCGATTGAATGATTTAGTGAGGTCTTCGGACTGGTACGCGGCATCGACTCTGTCGTTGCCGATGCTACCGGAAAGATGACCAAACTTGATCATTTAGAGGAAGTAAAAGTCGTAACAAGGTTTCCGTAGGTGAACCTGCGGAAGGATCATTACCGACTAGACTGCATGTCTTTCGATGTGCGTGTCGTGTCGCGCAACACGCTACCTGTACGGCAGTGGCCGTGCGCCGCGTGCGGAACCACGCGTGCCTCTCAAAACTAGCGGAAGTGTTGTTGTTGTTGTTGTTGTGTGGT
>NW_026062715.1:27500-28685 GCF_023897955.1 Schistocerca gregaria | reverse complement strand
AGTGTTAAATGAGCCTCGCAGCTGTTCAGTTGCATTCAGATGTCGACGCCCTCAGTGTACGTCGTGGTATGGTCTGTGTCCATTGTCCGCTGATGTCGTACGCGTAACCCACACGCTGTACCGATCATCGGTCGTTACGTACAGAGTGAAGTAGTGTGATACGTGTGACCGTACGCTGGCTGTGCCCAACGGTGTCGAATCTCAATTTCCATATGTTGTGCTTGATGCTACTTGTCTCGTCTCCCAATAACAGCTAGGTTGCACTGTGGTACGCCGTAGAGGCGTGTGGGAGGAACGTACGAACGCATTGTATGTCACCCTGGGTCGCTGGGGGTGGTGGTGCGGTGAGTCAGGTCAGGTCAGGTCAGCGTGAGCCGTCTGATGTAGTGACGCGTGTATTCCGACTTTGTCGTATTGCCTCACACAAAGTGCTACCCTGGTGGACCGCGTTCCATATCTGGGACATGCCGCAGATGCCGGTTGACAGTGGATCGCGGAAGGTACATCGCATACGTGCGCGGGCCACCTTCCACGTGTTCTCTTCTGCACATGTCGCAGTGTGTATGTGGTCTGATGTAGCGTGTCGTGACACATGACATCCTGGCATGCAAGAATTGTTGAATTCGCAAATGTAGGTGGACATCTACGTTTACTGCCCAAGATACGCAAATGAACTGGAAATCCGTTGTTGAGCGGTTGTTCACGCTGGAGGTGAATCTGTGATGGCGACGATCGGTACAGCTATTAACCGGTTGTTTCAGCGGTACCCGCCACATCCACACGCGTGACTAGGCCCATGTGGGTATGAAGCGATACGCGGCGGTGGCTTGGTGGGACTGTTCCCGGCCGGTGAAGGGGGGCCGCCCGGCGTGTTGGCCGCGCGCTGCGTGGGCGCACGCGCAACAGGCGGCTGGTGGGGGGCGCCGAGTGGCAGGAGCGCCAGCCGACGGGCCCGGCAGGCGGCGCAGCTACGCTGCGGCGCACCCTGCACGCGGCGCCTGGCGGCCAAAGTTGGTTCAGCCGAGCCCGGTGCGAAGCGCGGTGGACATCTGCAGTGTGCTGGTCTGATTGAGGACTGTGTGCGTTGAGGATGCGCCGCCGCCTGGCACTCGGCGCCGCGACGCCGTCTGCTGCTCGGTCGCCCCAGCGGTTCTCGCAGGTGGTTTGTATCGCAGTTGTGCGGAC
>NW_026062715.1:12500-17500 GCF_023897955.1 Schistocerca gregaria | reverse complement strand
TCCCTTAACCTAACTCAATTTGTCCCTTAACCTAACTCAAGTTGTCCCTTAACCTAACTCAAGTTGTCCCTTAACCTAACTCAAGTTGTCCCTTAACCTAACTCAAGTTGTCCCTTAACCTAACTCAAGTTGTCCCTTAACCTAACTCAAGTTGTCCCTTAACCTAACTCAAGTTGTCCCTTAACCTAACTCAAGTTGTCCCTTAACCTAACTCAAGTTGTCCCTTAACCTAACTCAAGTTGTCCCTTAACCTAACTCAAGTTGTCCCTTAACCTAACTCAAGTTGTCCCTTAACCTAACTCAAGTTGTCCCTTAACCTAACTCAAGTTGTCCCTTAACCTAACTCAAGTTGTCCCTTAACCTAACTCAAGTTGTCCCTTAACCTAACTCAAGTTGTCCCTTAACCTAACTCAATTTGTCCCTTAACCTAACCCACGTTGTCCCTTAACCTAACTCAAGTTGTCCCTTAACCTAACTCAATTTGTCCCTTAACCTAACTCAATTTGTCCCTTAACCTAACTCAATTTGTCCCTTAACCTAACTCAATTTGTCCCTTAACCTAACTCAAGTTGTCCCTTAACCTAACTCAAGTTGTCCCTTAACCTAACTCAAGTTGTCCCTTAACCTAACTCAAGTTGTCCCTTAACCTAACTCAAGTTGTCCCTTAACCTAACTCAAGTTGTCCCTTAACCTAACTCAAGTTGTCCCTTAACCTAACTCAAGTTGTCCCTTAACCTAACTCAAGTTGTCCCTTAACCTAACTCAAGTTGTCCCTTAACCTAACTCAAGTTGTCCCTTAACCTAACTCAATTTGTCCCTTAACCTAACTCAAGTTGTCCCTTAACCTAACTCAAGTTGTCCCTTAACCTAACTCAATTTGTCCCTTAACCTAACTCAATTTGTCCCTTAACCTAACTCAAGTTGTCCCTTAACCTAACTCAAGTTGTCCCTTAACCTAACTCAAGTTGTCCCTTAACCTAACTCAAGTTGTCCCTTAACCTAACTCAAGTTGTCCCTTAACCTAACTCAAGTTGTCCCTTAACCTAACTCAAGTTGTCCCTTAACCTAACTCAAGTTGTCCCTTAACCTAACTCAAGTTGTCCCTTAACCTAACTCAAGTTGTCCCTTAACCTAACTCAAGTTGTCCCTTAACCTAACTCAAGTTGTCCCTTAACCTAACTCAAGTTGTCCCTTAACCTAACTCAAGTTGTCCCTTAACCTAACTCAATTTGTCCCTTAACCTAACTCAATTTGTCCCTTAACCTAACTCAATTTGTCCCTTAACCTAACTCAAGTTGTCCCTTAACCTAACTCAATTTGTCCCTTAACCTAACTCAATTTGTCCCTTAACCTAACTCAATTTGTCCCTTAACCTAACTCAATTTGTCCCTTAACCTAACTCAAGTTGTCCCTTAACCTAACTCAAGTTGTCCCTTAACCTAACCCACGTTGTCCCTTAACCTAACCCACGTTGTCGCTTAACCTAACCGACGTTGTCCCTTAACCTAACCGACGTTGTCCCTTAACCTAACCGACGTTGTCCCTTAACCTAACCGACGTTGTCCCTTAACCTAACCCACGTTGTCCCTTAACCTAACCCACGTTGTCCCTTAACCTAACCGACGTTGTCCCTTAACCTAACCGACGTTGTCCCTTAACCTAACCCACGTTGTCCCTTAACCTAACCCACGTTGTCCCTTAACCTAACCCACGTTGTCCCTTAACCTAACCCACGTTGTCCCTTAACCTAACCCACGTTGTCCCTTAACCTAACCCACGTTGTCCCTTAACCTAACCCACGTTGTCCCTTAACCTAACCCACGTTGTCCCTTAACCTAACCCACGTTGTCCCTTAACCTAACCCACGTTGTCCCTTAACCTAACCCACGTTGTCCCTTAACCTAACCCACGTTGTCCCTTAACCTAACCCACGTTGTCCCTTAACCTAACCCACGTTGTCCCTTAACCTAACCCACGTTGTCCCTTAACCTAACCCACGTTGTCCCTTAACCTAACCCACGTTGTCCCTTAACCTAACCCACGTTGTCCCTTAACCTAACCCACGTTGTCCCTTTGCCTAACATAGTTCACTGCTCGGAATCTCTGGTGTCGTTGTTATCCTCATGTAGATGTCTTGCGAGTGTTGCTTACTTTCCACATATTCCTGCTATCCACTGTCAATTGTACTGCAATAGGACTATATCGCCGACCCCCCCCCTCCCCCCCCTCTGTCCCCCTCTGTCCCCCTCTTTGTGTCTCTGTCCTCTCAAGCTGGTCGGTCTGGCGTTTGAGTGTTAAATGAGCCTCGCAGCTGTTCAGTTGCATTCAGATGTCGACGCCCTCAGTGTACGTCGTGGTATGGTCTGTGTCCATTGTCCGCTGATGTCGTACGCGTAACCCACACGCTGTACCGATCATCGGTCGTTACGTACAGAGTGAAGTAGTGTGATACGTGTGACCGTACGCTGGCTGTGCCCAACGGTGTCGAATCTCAATTTCCATATGTTGTGCTTGATGCTACTTGTCTCGTCTCCCAATAACAGCTAGGTTGCACTGTGGTACGCCGTAGAGGCGTGTGGGAGGAACGTACGAACGCATTGTATGTCACCCTGGGTCGCTGGGGGTGGTGGTGCGGTGAGTCAGGTCAGGTCAGGTCAGCGTGAGCCGTCTGATGTAGTGACGCGTGTATTCCGACTTTGTCGTATTGCCTCACACAAAGTGCTACCCTGGTGGACCGCGTTCCATATCTGGGACATGCCGCAGATGCCGGTTGACAGTGGATCGCGGAAGGTACATCGCATACGTGCGCGGGCCACCTTCCACGTGTTCTCTTCTGCACATGTCGCAGTGTGTATGTGGTCTGATGTAGCGTGTCGTGACACATGACATCCTGGCATGCAAGAATTGTTGAATTCGCAAATGTAGGTGGACATCTACGTTTACTGCCCAAGATACGCAAATGAACTGGAAATCCGTTGTTGAGCGGTTGTTCACGCTGGAGGTGAATCTGTGATGGCGACGATCGGTACAGCTATTAACCGGTTGTTTCAGCGGTACCCGCCACATCCACACGCGTGACTAGGCCCATGTGGGTATGAAGCGATACGCGGCGGTGGCTTGGTGGGACTGTTCCCGGCCGGTGAAGGGGGGCCGCCCGGCGTGTTGGCCGCGCGCTGCGTGGGCGCACGCGCAACAGGCGGCTGGTGGGGGGCGCCGAGTGGCAGGAGCGCCAGCCGACGGGCCCGGCAGGCGGCGCAGCTACGCTGCGGCGCACCCTGCACGCGGCGCCTGGCGGCCAAAGTTGGTTCAGCCGAGCCCGGTGCGAAGCGCGGTGGACATCTGCAGTGTGCTGGTCTGATTGAGGACTGTGTGCGTTGAGGATGCGCCGCCGCCTGGCACTCGGCGCCGCGACGCCGTCTGCTGCTCGGTCGCCCCAGCGGTTCTCGCAGGTGGTTTGTATCGCAGTTGTGCGGACGTGTTGGCGCGTGCGCTGTGCTGGGAGAGTTCGCTTCTGCACCCAAGTGGGGCTTTGCCCTTGTGTGGCGCTGGCGTTGGAGCTGCCGGTCACCATAGGTGGCGCGTGTTGTCTCCCGCCGGCAATGCCACGACAGCACGCTCCCGGGCCTCTGTCGGCAGCGGCAAGCTCAGTTGGGAGCAAGGGTGTTCGCACTAAAACCGTCTACTCGCCTAACTCCGGGCGATTGCGCCTCTCTCGAAACCGACCAAGTACCTAGGACGGCGCTGCGCGCCGCCGGGACCTGAGAGGGTTTCGAGGTGTATCGTGCAGGGGAGCTCGGCCTCCTCCTGTTTGCAGAATAATTGAGCGGACGCTTGCGTGTTCGCGCGGGCCCCCGGGACACACTCCCGGGCGGCCGGCTGCTCAGCTCTAGTTGACGCAGCTCCCTGGTTGATCCTGCCAGTAGTCATATGCTTGTCTCAAAGATTAAGCCATGCATGTCTCAGTACAAGCCGCATTAAGGTGAAACCGCGAATGGCTCATTAAATCAGTTATGGTTCCTTAGATCGTACCCACGTTACTTGGATAACTGTGGTAATTCTAGAGCTAATACATGCAAACAGAGTCCCGACCAGAGATGGAAGGGACGCTTTTATTAGATCAAAACCAATCGGATTGGCTTGTCTGGTCCGTTTGCCTTGGTGACTCTGAATAACTTTGGGCTGATCGCACGGTCCTCGTACCGGCGACGCATCTTTCAAATGTCTGCCTTATCAACTGTCGATGGTAGGTTCTGCGCCTACCATGGTTGTAACGGGTAACGGGGAATCAGGGTTCGATTCCGGAGAGGGAGCCTGAGAAACGGCTACCACATCCAAGGAAGGCAGCAGGCGCGCAAATTACCCACTCCCGGCACGGGGAGGTAGTGACGAAAAATAACGATACGGGACTCATCCGAGGCCCCGTAATCGGAATGAGTACACTTTAAATCCTTTAACGAGTATCTATTGGAGGGCAAGTCTGGTGCCAGCAGCCGCGGTAATTCCAGCTCCAATAGCGTATATTAAAGTTGTTGCGGTTAAAAAGCTCGTAGTTGGATTTGTGTCCCACGCTGTTGGTTCACCGCCCGTCGGTGTTTAACTGGCATGTATCGTGGGACGTCCTGCCGGTGGGGCGAGCCGAAGGGGTGCTTTCGCGTCCCGAGGCGGACCCCGTTTAAATCCTACCAGGGTGCTCTTTGTTGAGTGTCTCGGTGGGCCGGCACGTTTACTTTGAACAAATTAGAGTGCTTAAAGCAGGCAAGCCCGCCTGAATACTGTGTGCATGGAATAATGGAATAGGACCTCGGTTCTATTTTGTTGGTTTTCGGAACCCGAGGTAATGATTAATAGGGACAGGCGGGGGCATTCGTATTGCGACGTTAGAGGTGAAATTCTTGGATCGTCGCAAGACGAACAGAAGCGAAAGCATTTGCCAAGTATGTTTTCATTAATCAAGAACGAAAGTTAGAGGTTCGAAGGCGATCAGATACCGCCCTAGTTCT
>NW_026062715.1:0-5000 GCF_023897955.1 Schistocerca gregaria | reverse complement strand
CTGTACCAGTTTATCGCTTAACCTAACTGTGGCTGTACCAGTTTATCGCTTAACCTAACTGTGGCTGTACCAGTTTATCGCTTAACCTAACTGTGGCTGTACCAGTTTATCGCTTAACCTAACTGTGGCTGTACCAGTTTATCGCTTAACCTAACTGTGGCTGTACCAGTTTATCGCTTAACCTAACTGTGGCTGTACCAGTTTATCGCTTAACCTAACTGTGGCTGTACCAGTTTATCGCTTAACCTAACTGTGGCTGTACCAGTTTATCGCTTAACCTAACTGTGGCTGTACCAGTTTATCGCTTAACCTAACTGTGGCTGTACCAGTTTATCGCTTAACCTAACTGTGGCTGTACCAGTTTATCGCTTAACCTAACTGTGGCTGTACCAGTTTATCGCTTAACCTAACTGTGGCTGTACCAGTTTATCGCTTAACCTAACTGTGGCTGTACCAGTTTATCGCTTAACCTAACTGTGGCTGTACCAGATTATCGCTTAACCTAACTGTGGCTGTACCAGATTATCGCTTAACCTAACTGTGGCTGTACCAGATTATCGCTTAACCTAACTGTGGCTGTACCAGATTATCGCTTAACCTAACTGTGGCTGTACCAGATTATCGCTTAACCTAACTCAATTTGTCCCTTAACCTAACTCAATTTGTCCCTTAACCTAACTCAATTTGTCCCTTAACCTAACTCAATTTGTCCCTTAACCTAACTCAATTTGTCCCTTAACCTAACTCAATTTGTCCCTTAACCTAACTCAATTTGTCCCTTAACCTAACTCAATTTGTCCCTTAACCTAACTCAATTTGTCCCTTAACCTAACTCAATTTGTCCCTTAACCTAACTCAATTTGTCCCTTAACCTAACTCAATTTGTCCCTTAACCTAACTCAATTTGTCCCTTAACCTAACTCAAGTTGTCCCTTAACCTAACTCAAGTTGTCCCTTAACCTAACTCAAGTTGTCCCTTAACCTAACTCAAGTTGTCCCTTAACCTAACTCAAGTTGTCCCTTAACCTAACTCAAGTTGTCCCTTAACCTAACTCAAGTTGTCCCTTAACCTAACTCAAGTTGTCCCTTAACCTAACTCAAGTTGTCCCTTAACCTAACTCAAGTTGTCCCTTAACCTAACTCAAGTTGTCCCTTAACCTAACTCAAGTTGTCCCTTAACCTAACTCAAGTTGTCCCTTAACCTAACTCAAGTTGTCCCTTAACCTAACTCAAGTTGTCCCTTAACCTAACTCAAGTTGTCCCTTAACCTAACTCAAGTTGTCCCTTAACCTAACTCAAGTTGTCCCTTAACCTAACTCAATTTGTCCCTTAACCTAACCCACGTTGTCCCTTAACCTAACTCAAGTTGTCCCTTAACCTAACTCAATTTGTCCCTTAACCTAACTCAATTTGTCCCTTAACCTAACTCAATTTGTCCCTTAACCTAACTCAATTTGTCCCTTAACCTAACTCAAGTTGTCCCTTAACCTAACTCAAGTTGTCCCTTAACCTAACTCAAGTTGTCCCTTAACCTAACTCAAGTTGTCCCTTAACCTAACTCAAGTTGTCCCTTAACCTAACTCAAGTTGTCCCTTAACCTAACTCAAGTTGTCCCTTAACCTAACTCAAGTTGTCCCTTAACCTAACTCAAGTTGTCCCTTAACCTAACTCAAGTTGTCCCTTAACCTAACTCAATTTGTCCCTTAACCTAACTCAAGTTGTCCCTTAACCTAACTCAAGTTGTCCCTTAACCTAACTCAATTTGTCCCTTAACCTAACTCAATTTGTCCCTTAACCTAACTCAAGTTGTCCTTAACCTAACTCAAGTTGTCCCTTAACCTAACTCAAGTTGTCCCTTAACCTAACTCAAGTTGTCCCTTAACCTAACTCAAGTTGTCCCTTAACCTAACTCAAGTTGTCCCTTAACCTAACTCAAGTTGTCCCTTAACCTAACTCAAGTTGTCCCTTAACCTAACTCAAGTTGTCCCTTAACCTAACTCAAGTTGTCCCTTAACCTAACTCAATTTGTCCCTTAACCTAACTCAATTTGTCCCTTAACCTAACTCAATTTGTCCCTTAACCTAACTCAAGTTGTCCCTTAACCTAACTCAATTTGTCCCTTAACCTAACTCAATTTGTCCCTTAACCTAACTCAATTTGTCCCTTAACCTAACTCAATTTGTCCCTTAACCTAACTCAAGTTGTCCCTTAACCTAACTCAAGTTGTCCCTTAACCTAACCCACGTTGTCCCTTAACCTAACCCACGTTGTCCCTTAACCTAACCGACGTTGTCCCTTAACCTAACCGACGTTGTCCCTTAACCTAACCGACGTTGTCCCTTAACCTAACCGACGTTGTCCCTTAACCTAACCCACGTTGTCCCTTAACCTAACCCACGTTGTCCCTTAACCTAACCCACGTTGTCCCTTAACCTAACCACGTTGTCCCTTAACCTAACCCACGTGTCCCTTAACCTAACCCCCGTTGTCCCTTAACCTAACCCACGTTGTCCCTTAACCTAACCCACGTTGTCCCTTAACCTAACCCACGTTGTCCCTTAACCTAACCCACGTTGTCCCTTAACCTAACCCACGTTGTCCCTTAACCTAACCCACGTTGTCCCTTAACCTAACCCAACACGCGATCTAGTGTCTAACCCACGTTGTCCCTTAACCTAACCCACGTTGTCCCTTAACCTAACCCACGTTGTCCCTTAACCTAACCCACGTTGTCCCTTAACCTAACCCACGTTGTCCCTTAACCTAACCCACGTTGTCCCTTAACCTAACCCACGTTGTCCCTTAACCTAACCCACGTTGTCCCTTAACCTAACCCACGTTGTCCCTTAACCTAACCCACGTTGTCCCTTAACCTAACCCACGTTGTCCCTTTGCCTAACATAGTTCACTGCTCGGAATCTCTGGTGTCGTTGTTATCCTCATGTAGATGTCTTGCGAGTGTTGCTTACTTTCCACATATTCCTGCTATCCACTGTCAATTGTACTGCAATAGGACTATATCGCCGACCCCCCCCCTCCCCCCCCTCTGTCCCCCTCTGTCCCCCTCTTTGTGTCTCTGTCCTCTCAAGCTGGTCGGTCTGGCGTTTGAGTGTTAAATGAGCCTCGCAGCTGTTCAGTTGCATTCAGATGTCGACGCCCTCAGTGTACGTCGTGGTATGGTCTGTGTCCATTGTCCGCTGATGTCGTACGCGTAACCCACACGCTGTACCGATCATCGGTCGTTACGTACAGAGTGAAGTAGTGTGATACGTGTGACCGTACGCTGGCTGTGCCCAACGGTGTCGAATCTCAATTTCCATATGTTGTGCTTGATGCTACTTGTCTCGTCTCCCAATAACAGCTAGGTTGCACTGTGGTACGCCGTAGAGGCGTGTGGGAGGAACGTACGAACGCATTGTATGTCACCCTGGGTCGCTGGGGGTGGTGGTGCGGTGAGTCAGGTCAGGTCAGGTCAGCGTGAGCCGTCTGATGTAGTGACGCGTGTATTCCGACTTTGTCGTATTGCCTCACACAAAGTGCTACCCTGGTGGACCGCGTTCCATATCTGGGACATGCCGCAGATGCCGGTTGACAGTGGATCGCGGAAGGTACATCGCATACGTGCGCGGGCCACCTTCCACGTGTTCTCTTCTGCACATGTCGCAGTGTGTATGTGGTCTGATGTAGCGTGTCGTGACACATGACATCCTGGCATGCAAGAATTGTTGAATTCGCAAATGTAGGTGGACATCTACGTTTACTGCCCAAGATACGCAAATGAACTGGAAATCCGTTGTTGAGCGGTTGTTCACGCTGGAGGTGAATCTGTGATGGCGACGATCGGTACAGCTATTAACCGGTTGTTTCAGCGGTACCCGCCACATCCACACGCGTGACTAGGCCCATGTGGGTATGAAGCGATACGCGGCGGTGGCTTGGTGGGACTGTTCCCGGCCGGTGAAGGGGGGCCGCCCGGCGTGTTGGCCGCGCGCTGCGTGGGCGCACGCGCAACAGGCGGCTGGTGGGGGGCGCCGAGTGGCAGGAGCGCCAGCCGACGGGCCCGGCAGGCGGCGCAGCTACGCTGCGGCGCACCCTGCACGCGGCGCCTGGCGGCCAAAGTTGGTTCAGCCGAGCCCGGTGCGAAGCGCGGTGGACATCTGCAGTGTGCTGGTCTGATTGAGGACTGTGTGCGTTGAGGATGCGCCGCCGCCTGGCACTCGGCGCCGCGACGCCGTCTGCTGCTCGGTCGCCCCAGCGGTTCTCGCAGGTGGTTTGTATCGCAGTTGTGCGGACGTGTTGGCGCGTGCGCTGTGCTGGGAGAGTTCGCTTCTGCACCCAAGTGGGGCTTTGCCCTTGTGTGGCGCTGGCGTTGGAGCTGCCGGTCACCATAGGTGGCGCGTGTTGTCTCCCGCCGGCAATGCCACGACAGCACGCTCCCGGGCCTCTGTCGGCAGCGGCAAGCTCAGTTGGGAGCAAGGGTGTTCGCACTAAAACCGTCTACTCGCCTAACTCCGGGCGATTGCGCCTCTCTCGAAACCGACCAAGTACCTAGGACGGCGCTGCGCGCCGCCGGGACCTGAGAGGGTTTCGAGGTGTATCGTGCAGGGGAGCTCGGCCTCCTCCTGTTTGCAGAATAATTGAGCGGACGCTTGCGTGTTCGCGCGGGCCCCCGGGACACACTCCCGGGCGGCCGGCTGCTCAGCTCTAGTTGACGCAGCTCCCTGGTTGATCCTGCCAGTAGTCATATGCTTGTCTCAAAGATTAAGCCATGCATGTCTCAGTACAAGCCGCATTAAGGTGAAACCGCGAATGGCTCATTAAATCAGTTATGGTTCCTTAGATCGTACCCACGTTACTTGGATAACTGTGGTAATTCTAGAGCTAATACATGCAAACAGAGTCCCGACCAGAGATGGAAGGGACGCTTTTATTAGATCAAAACCAATCGGATTGGCTTGTCTGGTCCGTTTGCCTTGGTGACTCATCTGTCTCGCGTGTGT
>NW_026062714.1:32500-35433 GCF_023897955.1 Schistocerca gregaria | reverse complement strand
ACTTACGCTGCACCTTAACCTAACTTACGCTGCACCTTAACCTAACTTACACTGCACCTTAACTGTCACATGTAACGTCACAGGAATGTAGCTTTGCCTAACAGCAACCCTCTGAACATAGTTCACTGCTTGGATCCTCTGGTGTCATGTGTATTTCTTGATGCCATGGTGCGTACCCTCACATAAAGGTCTTTCGAGTGTTGCGTACTTTCTACACAGTCCCGCTAACCACTGGAAGGGTGTACCGCTACAGAACGAATATCGCCCTCCCCTCCTGCCCTTCCAAGCTGGTCGGTCAGGCGTTTGTTTGTGAAATGAGCCTTGCAGCTGTTCAGTTGCATTCGGTTGTCGATGCAGTCAGTGTACGTTGTGGTACGGCCTGTGTGGACTGTCCACTGATGTACGCGTAACCCACACTGATCATCCGTCGTTACGTACTGAGTGACATAATGTGGCACATGCTTGACCGTACACCGGCTGCGCCCTACAATGGCGAATCATAAGGGCCATATGTTGTGCACGATGCTACTTGTCTCGTCTCCCCATTACAGCGAGATTGCACTGTTGTACGCCGTACAGACATGTGGTAGGTAGGTACGGACGAAAGTATTGCATGTTGGCCCCCCCCCCCCCCCCCCCCCTCCTCCCTCTGCCGGGAATCAGCGTGAGCCGTCTGTTGATGTAGCGACGAGGGTTTTCCTATTTAATCGTATTGCCCCACACAACATGATAGCACGGTGGACCGCGTTCCACATCTGCGACATGCTACAGAGGCCGGTTGACAGTCGACCGCGCAAGGGACATTGCACACGTGCGCGGACCATCTTCCACGTGTTCTCTCGTGTACATGCCGCAGTGTGTATGTGGGCTGATGTAGCGTGTCGTGACACATAACATGCAGGCATGCCAGAATCGTAGATTTCGCAAATGTAGATTGACGTATACGTTTGCTGCCAAAGATCCGCAAATGAACTGGAAATCAGTTGTTGAGCGGTTGTTCGCGCTGCAGGTGCATCGGTGATAGCGACGATCGGTACATCTATGAACCGGTTGTTTCGGCGGTACCCGCCATGCCCCCGAACCTGAGTTGGCCATGTGGGTATGAAGCGATACGAGGCTGTGGCTTGGCGGGACAGTCCCCGGCCGGTGAGGGGGGGCCGCCCGGCGTGCTGGCCGCGCGCTGCGTGAGCGCACGCACTACAGCCGGCTGGTGGGGGGCGCCCAGTGGCAGGAGCGCCGGCCGACGGGCCCGGCTGGCGTCCCAGCTATGCGCCGGCGCACCCTGCGCGCGGCGCCAGGCGGCCAAAGTGGGTTCTGCCGAGCCCGGTGCGAAGCGCGGTGGACATCTGCAGTGTGCTGGTCCGATTGCGGACTGTGTGCGTTGAGGATGCGCCGCCGCCCGGCACTCGGCGTCGCGACGCCGTCTGCTGCTCGGTCGCCCCCAGCGGTTCTCGCAGGTGGTTTGTATCGCAGCTCTGCGGACGTGTTGGCGCGTGCGCTGTGCTGGGAGAGTTCGCTTCTGCACCCAAGTGGGGCTTTGCCCTTCTGTGGCGCTGGCGTTGGAGCTGCCGGTCACCGTAGGTGGCGCGTGTTGTTTCCCGCCGGCAATGCCACGACAGCACGCTCCCGGGCCTCTGTCGGCAGCGGCAAGCTCAGTTGGGAGCACGGGTGTTCGCACTGAAAGCGTCTACTCGCCCATCTCCGGGCGATTGCGCCTCTCTCGAACCCGACCAAGTACTTAGGACGGCGCTGCGCGCCGCCGGGACCTGAGAGGGTTTCGAGGTGTATCGTGCAGGGGAGCTCAGCCTCCTCCTGTTTGCAGAATAATTGAGCGGACGCTTGCGTGTTCGCGCGGGCCCTCGGGACACACTCCCGGGCGGCCGGCTGCTCAGCTCTCGTTGACGCAGCTCCCTGGTTGATCCTGCCAGTAGTCATATGCTTGTCTCAAAGATTAAGCCATGCATGTCTCAGTACAAGCCGCATTAAGGTGAAACCGCGAATGGCTCATTAAATCAGTTATGGTTCCTTAGATCGTACCCACGTTACTTGGATAACTGTGGTAATTCTAGAGCTAATACATGCAAACAGAGTCCCGACCAGAGATGGAAGGGACGCTTTTATTAGATCAAAACCAATCGGATTGGCTCGTCTGGTCCGTTTGCCTTGGTGACTCTGAATAACTTTGGGCTGATCGCACGGTCCTCGTACCGGCGACGCATCTTTCAAATGTCTGCCTTATCAACTGTCGATGGTAGGTTCTGCGCCTACCATGGTTGTAACGGGTAACGGGGAATCAGGGTTCGATTCCGGAGAGGGAGCCTGAGAAACGGCTACCACATCCAAGGAAGGCAGCAGGCGCGCAAATTACCCACTCCCGGCACGGGGAGGTAGTGACGAAAAATAACGATACGGGACTCATCCGAGGCCCCGTAATCGGAATGAGTACACTTTAAATCCTTTAACGAGTATCTATTGGAGGGCAAGTCTGGTGCCAGCAGCCGCGGTAATTCCAGCTCCAATAGCGTATATTAAAGTTGTTGCGGTTAAAAAGCTCGTAGTTGGATTTGTGTCCCACGCTGTTGGTTCACCGCCCGTCGGTGTTTAACTGGCATGTATCGTGGGACGTCCTGCCGGTGGGGCGAGCCGAAGGCGTGCTTGCGCGTCCCGAGGCGGACCCCGTTGAAATCCTACCAGGGTGCTCTTAGTTGAGTGTCTCGGTGGGCCGGCACGTTTACTTTGAACAAATTAGAGTGCTTAAAGCAGGCAAGCCCGCCTGAATACTGTGTGCATGGAATAATGGAATAGGACCTCGGTTCTATTTTGTTGGTTTTCGGAACCCGAGGTAATGATTAATAGGGACAGGCGGGGGCATTCGTATTGCGACGTTAGAGGTGAAATTCTTGGATCGTCGCAAGACGAACAGAAGCGAAAGC
>NW_026062714.1:22500-25000 GCF_023897955.1 Schistocerca gregaria | reverse complement strand
ACCAGCCAAACGTACATCCTGATTTGACACATCTCTGGCAACCTAACCCACGTTGGCCCTTAACCTAACCCACGTTGGCCCTTAACCTAACCCACGTTGGCCCTTAACCTAACCCACGTTGGCCCTTAACCTAACCCACGTTGGCCCTTAACCTAACCCACGTTGGCCCTTAACCTAACCCACGTTGGCCCTTAACCTAACCCACGTTGGCCCTTAACCTAACCCACGTTGGCCCTTAACCTAACCCACGTTGGCCCTTAACCTAACCCACGTTGGCCCTTAACCTAACCCACGTTGGCCCTTAACCTAACCCACGTTGGCCCTTAACCTAACCCACGTTGGCCCTTAACCTAACCCACGTTGGCCCTTAACCTAACCCACGTTGGCCCTTAACCTAACCCACGTTGGCCCCTTAACCTAACCCACGTTGGCCCTTAACCTAACCCACGTTGGCCCCTTAACCTAACCCACGTTGGCACCTTAACCTAAGTTACGCTGCACCTTAACCCAAGTTACGCTGCACCTTAACCCAAGTTACGCTGCACCTTAACCCAAGTTACGCTGCACCTTAACCCAAGTTACGCTGCACCTTAACCCAAGTTACGCTGCACCTTAACCCAAGTTACGCTGCACCTTAACCCAAGTTACGCTGCACCTTAACCCAAGTTACGCTGCACCTTAACCCAAGTTACGCTGCACCTTAACCCAAGTTACGCTGCACCTTAACCCAAGTTACGCTGCACCTTAACCCAAGTTACGCTGCACCTTAACCCAAGTTACGCTGCACCTTAACCCAAGTTACGCTGCACCTTAACCCAAGTTACGCTGCACCTTAACCCAAGTTACGCTGCACCTTAACCCAAGTTACGCTGCACCTTAACCCAAGTTACGCTGCACCTTAACCCAAGTTACGCTGCACCTTAACCCAAGTTACGCTGCACCTTAACCCAAGTTACGCTGCACCTTAACCCAAGTTACGCTGCACCTTAACCCAAGTTACGCTGCACCTTAACCCAAGTTACGCTGCACCTTAACCCAAGTTACGCTGCACCTTAACCCAAGTTACGCTGCACCTTAACCCAAGTTACGCTGCACCTTAACCCAAGTTACGCTGCACCTTAACCTAACTTACGCTGCACCTTAACCTAACTTACGCTGCACCTTAACCTAACTTACGCTGCACCTTAACCTAACTTACGCTGCACCTTAACCTAACTTACGCTGCACCTTAACCTAACTTACACTGCACCTTAACTGTCACATGTAACGTCACAGGAATGTAGCTTTGCCTAACAGCAACCCTCTGAACATAGTTCACTGCTTGGATCCTCTGGTGTCATGTGTATTTCTTGATGCCATGGTGCGTACCCTCACATAAAGGTCTTTCGAGTGTTGCGTACTTTCTACACAGTCCCGCTAACCACTGGAAGGGTGTACCGCTACAGAACGAATATCGCCCTCCCCTCCTGCCCTTCCAAGCTGGTCGGTCAGGCGTTTGTTTGTGAAATGAGCCTTGCAGCTGTTCAGTTGCATTCGGTTGTCGATGCAGTCAGTGTACGTTGTGGTACGGCCTGTGTGGACTGTCCGCTGATGTACGCGTAACCCACACTGATCATCCGTCGTTACGTACTGAGTGACATAATGTGGCACATGCTTGACCGTACACCGGCTGCGCCCTACAATGGCGAATCATAAGGGCCATATGTTGTGCACGATGCTACTTGTCTCGTCTCCCCATTACAGCGAGATTGCACTGTTGTACGCCGTACAGACATGTGGTAGGTAGGTACGGACGAAAGTATTGCATGTTGGCCCCCCCCCCCCCCCCTCCTCCCTCTGCCGGGAATCAGCGTGAGCCGTCTGTTGATGTAGCGACGAGGGTTTTCCTATTTAATCGTATTGCCCCACACAACATGATAGCACGGTGGACCGCGTTCCACATCTGCGACATGCTACAGAGGCCGGTTGACAGTCGACCGCGCAAGGGACATTGCACACGTGCGCGGACCATCTTCCACGTGTTCTCTCGTGTACATGCCGCAGTGTGTATGTGGGCTGATGTAGCGTGTCGTGACACATAACATGCAGGCATGCCAGAATCGTAGATTTCGCAAATGTAGATTGACGTATACGTTTGCTGCCAAAGATCCGCAAATGAACTGGAAATCAGTTGTTGAGCGGTTGTTCGCGCTGCAGGTGCATCGGTGATAGCGACGATCGGTACATCTATGAACCGGTTGTTTCGGCGGTACCCGCCATGCCCCCGAACCTGAGTTGGCCATGTGGGTATGAAGCGATACGAGGCTGTGGCTTGGCGGGACAGTCCCCGGCCGGTGAGGGGGGGCCGCCCGGCGTGCTGGCCGCGCGCTGCGTGAGCGCACGCACTACAGCCGGCTGGTGGGGGGCGCCCAGTGGCAGGAGCGCCGGCCGACGGGCCCGGCTGGCGTCCCAGCTATGCGCCGGCGCACCCTGCGCGCGGCGCCAGGCGGCCAAAGTGGGT
>NW_026062714.1:10000-12500 GCF_023897955.1 Schistocerca gregaria | reverse complement strand
TACGCTGCACCTTAACCCAAGTTACGCTGCACCTTAACCCAAGTTACGCTGCACCTTAACCCAAGTTACGCTGCACCTTAACCCAAGTTACGCTGCACCTTAACCCAAGTTACGCTGCACCTTAACCCAAGTTACGCTGCACCTTAACCCAAGTTACGCTGCACCTTAACCCAAGTTACGCTGCACCTTAACCCAAGTTACGCTGCACCTTAACCCAAGTTACGCTGCACCTTAACCCAAGTTACGCTGCACCTTAACCCAAGTTACGCTGCACCTTAACCCAAGTTACGCTGCACCTTAACCCAAGTTACGCTGCACCTTAACCCAAGTTACGCTGCACCTTAACCCAAGTTACGCTGCACCTTAACCCAAGTTACGCTGCACCTTAACCCAAGTTACGCTGCACCTTAACCTAACTTACGCTGCACCTTAACCTAACTTACGCTGCACCTTAACCTAAGTTACGCTGCACCTTAACCTAACTTACGCTGCACCTTAACCTAAGTTACGCTGCACCTTAACCTAAGTTACGCTGCACCTTAACCTAAGTTACGCTGCACCTTAACCTAACTTACGCTGCACCTTAACCTAACTTACGCTGCACCTTAACCTAACTTACGCTGCACCTTAACCTAACTTACACTGCACCTTAACTGTCACATGTAACGTCACAGGAATGTAGCTTTGCCTAACAGCAACCCTCTGAACATAGTTCACTGCTTGGATCCTCTGGTGTCATGTGTATTTCTTGATGCCATGGTGCGTACCCTCACATAAAGGTCTTTCGAGTGTTGCGTACTTTCTACACAGTCCCGCTAACCACTGGAAGGGTGTACCGCTACAGAACGAATATCGCCCTCCCCTCCTGCCCTTCCAAGCTGGTCGGTCAGGCGTTTGTTTGTGAAATGAGCCTTGCAGCTGTTCAGTTGCATTCGGTTGTCGATGCAGTCAGTGTACGTTGTGGTACGGCCTGTGTGGACTGTCCGCTGATGTACGCGTAACCCACACTGATCATCCGTCGTTACGTACTGAGTGACATAATGTGGCACATGCTTGACCGTACACCGGCTGCGCCCTACAATGGCGAATCATAAGGGCCATATGTTGTGCACGATGCTACTTGTCTCGTCTCCCCATTACAGCGAGATTGCACTGTTGTACGCCGTACAGACATGTGGTAGGTAGGTACGGACGAAAGTATTGCATGTTGGCCCCCCCCCCCCCCTCCTCCCTCTGCCGGGAATCAGCGTGAGCCGTCTGTTGATGTAGCGACGAGGGTTTTCCTATTTAATCGTATTGCCCCACACAACATGATAGCACGGTGGACCGCGTTCCACATCTGCGACATGCTACAGAGGCCGGTTGACAGTCGACCGCGCAAGGGACATTGCACACGTGCGCGGACCATCTTCCACGTGTTCTCTCGTGTACATGCCGCAGTGTGTATGTGGGCTGATGTAGCGTGTCGTGACACATAACATGCAGGCATGCCAGAATCGTAGATTTCGCAAATGTAGATTGACGTATACGTTTGCTGCCAAAGATCCGCAAATGAACTGGAAATCAGTTGTTGAGCGGTTGTTCGCGCTGCAGGTGCATCGGTGATAGCGACGATCGGTACATCTATGAACCGGTTGTTTCGGCGGTACCCGCCATGCCCCCGAACCTGAGTTGGCCATGTGGGTATGAAGCGATACGAGGCTGTGGCTTGGCGGGACAGTCCCCGGCCGGTGAGGGGGGGCCGCCCGGCGTGCTGGCCGCGCGCTGCGTGAGCGCACGCACTACAGCCGGCTGGTGGGGGGCGCCCAGTGGCAGGAGCGCCGGCCGACGGGCCCGGCTGGCGTCCCAGCTATGCGCCGGCGCACCCTGCGCGCGGCGCCAGGCGGCCAAAGTGGGTTCTGCCGAGCCCGGTGCGAAGCGCGGTGGACATCTGCAGTGTGCTGGTCCGATTGCGGACTGTGTGCGTTGAGGATGCGCCGCCGCCCGGCACTCGGCGTCGCGACGCCGTCTGCTGCTCGGTCGCCCCCAGCGGTTCTCGCAGGTGGTTTGTATCGCAGCTCTGCGGACGTGTTGGCGCGTGCGCTGTGCTGGGAGAGTTCGCTTCTGCACCCAAGTGGGGCTTTGCCCTTCTGTGGCGCTGGCGTTGGAGCTGCCGGTCACCGTAGGTGGCGCGTGTTGTTTCCCGCCGGCAATGCCACGACAGCACGCTCCCGGGCCTCTGTCGGCAGCGGCAAGCTCAGTTGGGAGCACGGGTGTTCGCACTGAAAGCGTCTACTCGCCCATCTCCGGGCGATTGCGCCTCTCTCGAACCCGACCAAGTACTTAGGACGGCGCTGCGCGCCGCCGGGACCTGAGAGGGTTTCGAGGTGTATCGTGCAGGGGAGCTCAGCCTCCTCCTGTTTGCAGAATAATTGAGCGGACGCTTGCGTGTTCGCGCGGGCCCTCGGGACACACTCCCGGGCGGCCGGCTGCTCAGCTCTCGTTGACGCAGCTCCCTGGT
>NW_026062713.1:0-97391 GCF_023897955.1 Schistocerca gregaria | reverse complement strand
AGCGCCTGACTGACTGACTGACTGCGCGTGCCTGCCTGCCTGCCTGCCTGCCTGCCTGTTTGTTCGTGATGCCGCCCAAGACTAGCGGGAAAGCCGCCAAGAAGGCTGGCAAGGCGCAGAAGAACATTTCGAAGGGCGACAAGAAGAAGAAGCGCAAGAGGAAGGAGAGCTATGCCATCTACATCTACAAGGTGCTGAAGCAGGTGCACCCTGACACGGGCATCTCTTCGAAGGCGATGAGCATCATGAACAGCTTCGTGAACGACATTTTCGAGCGCATTGCGGCCGAGGCTTCTCGCCTGGCGCACTACAACAAGCGCTCGACCATCACGTCCCGCGAGATCCAGACCGCTGTGCGGCTCTTGCTGCCTGGCGAGCTGGCCAAGCACGCGGTGAGCGAGGGCACGAAGGCGGTGACCAAGTACACGAGCTCCAAGTAAGGAGGTGGCTCTTGGAAATAGGAGGCTCGTCCGCGGCGCGGCGAAGAAAAGAAAAAACGGCCCTTTTCAGGGCCACCAAAATGCCTTTGCGGGAAGGGCGGAATTGTTGTTGTTGTTGTTGTTGTTGTTGTGAGCGGGTGGACGGGCGGCACAGCTGTAGCTGTAGCTTGTGGTGTGGTGTGGTGCGGCGCCGGCGCCTTTGGTTTTGGTGTGACGTTGGGATACGCACTTTAGGCCACAGCCGGGTCGTGGGCGTGGGTGTTTCGAGACGTGTTGGTGTTAGGGGGGCGGATCGCTGGAGTTGGCTTGTTTGATATATATATTTTTTTTTTTTTTTTTGTCCCCTTTGTATGGTATGGCCGGAGGTGTGGAACGGAAAGCAAACCGCGATTGTCGGATGTCACACCGTTGGTGGCGAGGGTGAGAAACACGTTGCCGCCTACAGCTGCTTCTACGCCGAGCGGGTGGGTTAAGTTAGTAGTTGGTTGGTTGGGCGACGTAAAAGTGGAGCGTGGAGGTGTGTGTGAACGTGAGGAGACACGCATTGCATTGTATTTGTACGCGCGAGGTGAGTTAGGAGACCACGCGCCACGACGTACGGTGCCCTCTTTCGACCTGACGTCTGACGTCTGGAGGCGGTGTCGTCATTCTGGATGTACGTGTATTTTCCGCTCAGTTGAGTGAGGTGACGCGAGACGACGGCGTCGGTGGTGTTTTTGTTTTGTTGTTGGCGCCCCGGGGATGAAGAGGGGCACCCGACGGTAACGAGAGGTTGCACTTTGTGATCGGTCGAATGTCCGGGGAGCGAGGAATAGGGTGGGGGGTTGAAAAGAAACGCCAGTGTAGGGCAACGGGACGGTGAACGTTCCCGTGGTGTCGGAGGTGTGCAGTGGGGGGGAGGAAAAAAAAAAAGCGCGTAACGGCGCGGCTGCCGTGGTGGAAACGTTCTCTCCAACTGTGGTGGTGTCCCCTGTGTGTTTTGTTGTTCTCTATATCGTGTGTCCCCTCGCACAAGACGCTCTCTGGGCGGGTTTGATTCATTCATTTTTGCATAGTCACGTAGCGTAGAATGGAATGCGCAAGAGTTGAGTGAGACTGGCGACGGTATATGGTCTGAGCAGCGTCAGCTGCACTGCACTCCCCGGAAAAGAATCTTGGATGCCGTGCTAACTGAAATTTGGTGGACGGGGTTCTCAAGGCTGTTTTGCTATTTTCTTGTTTGTTTGTCTCTAGTTAAGATGGTGAAATGACGTCGAAGAAGCAGTATTGCAAATACTGTTATGGAAATGCCCTAGTTTGATGAAAGGAAATGTGTGTTGAATATACAGGATGGTAAAGACCAAGTGCGTTGAAAGAAACGTTGTGAAGGAACGAACGTTCCCTGAATTGGTTTCTTTTTGTTCCCGAGTTGTGTACAATGGACGACGGTTGTGCCATATCGCAGCATTGCATCATCCCCAGGTTTGATTTCAATTGAGCGATAAAAAAAGGAAAAAGAGAAGAACAAGAACACTATCGAAATGGTCTATGGTGTGTGACCCACAATTGTTGTCTTTAAATCACTTACCCAACCATGTCGTAAAAATATTTTTTTTTTTTTTTTTTTTTTTTTTTTTTTTTTTTTTTTTACAGTGGCTGCCGAATGACCTAGATGTAACAGAGAGAGAGAGAAACACATGGCGTGTCAGATGTTTGTTTTCTTTTCCCCCCCCCCCCCCCCCTCTCGTCAAGTGGCAAATGCGAACACCGTCAGCTGTAATTGACGATCGACACTAGTATGGCGCGAAAAGGGGGTGCGACCTGTGCAGTTGTGGGTGAAACTTTGGGTGATGGGCTGTCATGCGGCATCGCGTGCGTTCATTACCCCTCGGCGGCGGCGGCGGCGGCGGCGGCGGCGCCGCAGCTCCGTCCAGCTCGCGCTCTCGGAAACAACCCTCTCGTAATGCCGCGTCTCCTCCGTCACTGCAATTTTCAAAGGGAAACCTGTGTGGCCGGTGGGGGTGTGTCAACCGTTGGCCCTCAAGCTCCGCCGACAAAAAGTGTTGAGTGTATCCAGTGTGAGAGAGGTTGACGCTTTTCGTGGTGTGTGTGTGTGTGTGTGTGTGTGTGTGTGTGGCAATGTTTTGAAAAGTTTGCAACGTACGTTAAGAAGTGTTGACGCTGAAACTTGCGGGCTGTGTGGCCCTGGTGGTTGGCTGGCTGGAGACGCGGGCGTGTCCAGTCGGTCGGTTGTTGTGGCTGAAAGGTACGTATACGGTTCCGCCGTCCCGTCGGAACTGCGTCTGTCTGGAAGGTATGACGTGACGTGCAGTTTTTATTAGGTCAGCCCTTGTTGTGTATTGTTCCATTTGTTGCTCACTCGTCACCCGTATTTGGTGTGGCGATGTATGTGGACGTACTGCTGGATCAGTGTCAGGGTTTCCGTGGGAGGTGTTGGTTGGGTTGGATTTGCCTGACACGGCTGAGTCCGCAATTGGCCTGCCGTTCGTTGATGCGATATGTGGGTTCTGAGGAAGAATGTGTACGAGATAGTTGCCCCTGCCCTGCCCTTTCTTTCGCGTTCGTGTGTGCCCCCCTTGTTGTGTAGTGTGGGTTGAACATGGTTCTTTACCGAGTGGGGGGGAATGGGATGGACGGATCCGTTGCTGTTGCTGTCAC
The DNA here is from genome assembly GCF_023897955.1 of Schistocerca gregaria. Taxonomy (NCBI): domain Eukaryota; kingdom Metazoa; phylum Arthropoda; class Insecta; order Orthoptera; family Acrididae; genus Schistocerca; species Schistocerca gregaria. The sequence continues at coordinate 94,293 of NW_026062713.1, read as the reverse complement.
CGTCAAGACAACGCACGCACGCACGCACGCACCCCTGTCCTACGAGAAGGTGTGTCAACCGGGGTTTCGGTAGTCGTGTGTGTAGGGGACGGGGAGAAGCAAAGTGGAGAGTGCGGCACGGGCAGAGAGTGGAATTGGGGCGCGTTGATGTTGGGAAACATGCCCCAAGGGTTGCGGGATGATGTGGCGGTGAGAGCGGGGGGCGGGGGAGAAAAGAAAAGCGAAAAAGAACTAAGGAAGAGGAGGAGGCGTGCGTGTGCGCAGTGGCGGGGCCCCAAAGACCTGTCGTGTGGTGTCGGCCGAACGCGAGCGCGAACGCGAACGCGAACGCGTGTGCGGGGCAGCGTCGGCACGGAGAAGCGAGGAGGAGAGAGAGAGAGAGAGCTGGTCTGATGGGTATTTTTTACCCCCTGTACTCGAAGGACCGGATCTGTCCTTGATCCCTGCCTTCTGTCTGATTATGTTGGGTAACAAAATGATGGGATGATAGGGTCTCTTGGGTGTGTGTAGATGTTTGTTTGTTTGAGTGAGTGTTATGGTGTTTGTATTTTATTTTTGTTTATCATGGTATGTTGTAGTTTGTGGTGTTTTGTCGTGATGGGAAATGTCGTTCTTGGGTCGGGTGGATTTTGGTCCCAGATTTCTGATGAGTGGGTGGTTCGAATCCGTGGTTTGGTGGAAAAAAAACAAAAAAAAAAAAAAAAAAAAACTTTATGGATTTTTCTTTGGATGATTTCCGGGATTTTGATTGAGTATGTTATGGTTTGTGTATATGTCTCGGTTTGTCTGGTACCGGCCGGCATCAGCAGTAATTCTGAAGTATTTGTTCTGCACCCTTTTTTACTCTTGTTATGTTTGGTGTCTGCGGCCATTGACGAGATTTTTCAGAGCCGTAAGTGATGGCTGGTTCCTATGACGGTTTTGAAGATTTTCTTTTTGGCGCGCATATTTATTCTGTTTCCTTTGATGATTGGGTACAGTCTGAATATTGCTGCTGCAGCCTTGTTACAAACGTGTGTAACATGGTCTCTAAATGTCAACCTCTTGTCCAGCTTGATGCCTAGATACTTTATTGTGCCTGACCATGGAAGATTGTTATTTCTGAGGCGTATATGCAGGTTAGGAGGTATTCTTTTTGAATGTGAATCGTATTGTATTGCTTGGGTTTTCTCCGCGTTTATTGTTTTTTTGGTTAGCCCATTTCTGGATGGATTGTAGGTGTTGCTCTATTTTTGTGACTCTATATTGCAGGTTAGAACTGCTGCGGTAGACTGCAGTGTCGTCTGCAAATAGTGACAAGTGTCCTCCCAGCTGTTTGTTTGTGTATATTGAGTAGAGAATGGGCCCCAGCACTGAGCCTTGCGGGACTCCAGCCTCTATGGATCTAGTGTTACTTGCCGCTCCTGGTACATGGACATAGAATGCTCTGTTGCGGAGAAAAGAAGCAATAATGTGGATGGGGCAGTTGTACTGGTGGAGCTTGTAGATAAGGCGTTATCCGAATGCTTTTCCAATGTCAAGCAGGACTGCTCCAGTACTGTGTCTAATGTTTCTGGCCTGACATATGTGCTCGACTAGTCTGGTCACCTGGTGGGTGGTGCTGTGTTCTTCGCGGAATCGGAATTGTTGTGGGATGATTATGTTGTTATCCTTTAAGAATTGAATTTCTTCAGTTCAGTTTGAATGAGCTTTCCGAGAACCTTTCCAAGGAAGTTGGCCTATAGTTTTGCGGAAATAATAAGTCCTTGTTTGGCTTTGGTAATGTGATGACTCGGGCCTGTTTCCAAGTAGTTTAGTCTGAAGCAAGCATTATATATTGATGTTAGATAGATAATTGATAGTTGCTGGAGGTAGGTGATGTAGTAGTTGCGGTTTGATGGAATCTGGGCCTGATGCCTTCTTAGGATGTGTGTATGTTTGTGATGTGATAAGATACGGGGTTTCTGCGTTTATTGGATTGTGAAAGATGTTCTGATCGGGGCACTTAGGATGCGGTTTTACCCTTCTGAGTACCATTTCCTGGTGGTCATCAGTTTCGTCATCTACCGCTTCTGGTGCTTGGAATTGCCTTTCTAGTGAATCCGCCAGTGCTTCAGCTCGGTCTGTGGGGTCGTTCCTTCCCCATGTAGATGTAGATGTTTCGTGTCTAGTTTACGAGTTTTAAGAAATTTCCAGAATTTTTCCTGGTCCCTTCCTGCTTCTCGTAACGTTTCCTCCCACGCCTCGCTACGGTGGTTTTCGGAGCTCTCTTTTTGATCCTCCCGGCCAATTGCTCTGATTTTCGTCGGTCGGCTGGGTCCCTGTAGTTTTGCCATCTCTTTCTGGCGCGCGCGGGCTGCGGTTGGCGCCTTTGGTGGCAACGGCCGGGGCAAGCAGCGGTGTGTGGTGTGGTGCGGGGCGGGCAGGGGCAGTGGTGGTTGACGGATGGCCTGGGGGCCGAAAAACGGGCCGGCCGGCGGACGGATGTTGAGAGAGGCGGCGCGCACGCGTCTCGCGCGGACACAGGCGCCACAGCGTTGATGATTGGAAGGAGGTGCGGTGCGGGGATGGGCCCAGGAAAAAAGACGGTCGTGGCCCCTGTCTTGGGTGCGTGTCGACGTCAGCACCGTCGGTGTGGTGTGGTGTGGTGTGGTGTGGTGTGGTGTGGTGTGGTGTGGTGTGGGCAGGGAGGGGGGAAAAGCGGGCTGCGGGCTGCGGGCTGCGGGCTGCGGGCTGCGGAGGGAATGGTGGTGGGGAGTAGGCACACATGTGGGCGGGCGCAAAATCGGCCGGTGCCCGTAAACCGCGGCGGGATATTGGGTGGAAAAGAGGGAAATTGTAGAAAGGAAAACAAGCGGAGGGGGCGAATGTGGTGGGGTGGGGGGACGGGCGGGGGCGAGGCGACAGCTTGCTTTTTCTTTTTCATTTTATTTTATTTTGTTGTAGTGTTTTTGTTTTTTTTTGTTTTTTTGCGTGTGTGTGGCCTTGGAGAGGCTGGTCTTGTCTGGCTTACGCTTTGGGTGCGTGTGTTGGTACTTTTTCGTTTTTTCTTGTTCTGCAGAGCAGGGGCGGGGCGGTGGGAACGGCTGGCTGGCTGTGCCCAGAGGAGGAGGAGACGCTGGCGGCGGGCCCGGCTCCTGGGGCTGCTGTTGCATGCGCTGTGCAAAGAAAGGAAGAGTGGGTTTGTTTGGCTGGTGAAGTGCATTATTTAAGTGTGGGCTTGCCGGCCTGGCTCCGATGCGCAGGTAGATAGATGCCGGCGGCGACCGCAGGCAGGCGCGTTGTGTGTACAGAGGGACGAGCCATGTGTTTTGCAAGCAGGACGTGGCGTGCCGAGTGGAGAGGAGGCGGCGGCTCGGCTCGGTTCGGCCCGGTCCGGCGGTGCCGCGCTGTTGTCGCGGACGTGAGCGCCCCCTGGCGGGCGGGTGGTTGGCGGCGGCGTGGTGGACGCGTGTGGCAGTTGTGTGCACGGGTTGCTTGGGCGAGTGAGCAGTGGCTGGCGGTGTTGGCGCGTCGTCGGGGAGGTATGTGTTGCGGCCGCGTCTGCTGCGCGCTGCGTCGTTGTGTCGACTGTGTGTGGGCGTGGGCACGTGTGCTCTGGCGAGGGCGTCGTAAAAAAGTGGGTCGCGGTGTGCGTGCGTAGCCCGTGATGATGTATTGTGCGTCGCGTCGTTGTGTGCGAAACGGATGCCGAGAGGTGTGTGGTGAGTGCGAAGCGCGAATGTGCGGCGTTTGGCGGTTTCGGTGTGTTTTCTGTTTTTGCGGCGTGAGAGTGGGGCTGGCTGGCTGGCTGGCTGGCTGGCTGTTTGTTGTTGGTGTTGCCTTGTGTGTGTAGGTTGATGGCGCGACGCGGAGGGGACGCCGTTTGCTGCGTGCCTTGCCTCGCGTGTGTTGGCGCGCCGTGCATGTGTTTGGGTCGTGGGGGCGGTGTTTTTGTTTGTATTTGGATTTTCATTTTTTGGCGTGTTGTGTCGTGTATGGCAAGGGCGAGAGGAGTAGTGCGGTAGTGTCGTTGCGGCACGGGCGTCTGGTGGGGCTGTGCGTCGTGGCGGGGAAGGTGTGTAGGTTGCGGCGATGCGGCGAGCCCAGCCCGTCGTTTGACGGTGTGCCGGGTGAGTTGCGCTGCGAATCGAGTGTGGCGGGAAGGGAGCTGCGTGGCGCCTGCGTCCGTTGGCAGCAGGGGCTGTGCCTTTTGAGAGTTTGTTTGATTTCGGGACGACGACGACGACGACGACTGGTTGGTTGGTGGGTGGGGTGGCGTGCACGTTTGTCGTACTGGGCGAGTCGATTGCCTGCCGGCTGGCGAAAGGTGCGCCGCCGCCCGTCTCTCGCGCTCTGTGTTGTTTTTTTTTTTTTTCTGTGTGTGTCGGCTGCGTTTTTGTTTGCGGTGCGCGCGAAGACGGTGGTGCCGAAAGTGTGCCGGCGTGGCGTTGCGACCGCGACGAGCCGCGGGCGCGCCATTTGGCTGGTGTTGCGTGAAGAGCGGCTGTGTACGGGTAGTGGCTGTAGCCGTACGTGTACGTGCACGTGCATCCGGCCCGGCCGCCAGCCCAGCCCAGCCCAGCCCAGCCCAGCCCAGCCGAGTCGGGTGAGCGGAGGCCGACACGTGGTGGTGCTGTGCTCTCTCGGCTCGGGGGGGTTTGTGTGTGTGTGTGTGTGTGTGCGTGCGTGCGTGTGTGTCTCGTTCGCTCTCCGGAATCTGCTCGTTCTGCTGATCCCCGCCTGTCGGCGTCGTTTATTTTTACTTATTTATTTTTTACCTGTTGTTTGTTTTTCGACGTCGTCTTGCAGTTTTGTCCTTTGCGGCGTGCCGACGACCCGCCGCGCGACCTTATGAAACCCCAAAGCGTGGCGTGGCGTGGCGTGGCGTGGCCGAGCCGCAGCAGCTAAGGGGGTGCGGCCGCCTCGACGCCTTAACCTCCTAAACTTCTTTAAGCCGTTAACGCAGCCACCTAAACTAACGTAACCTAACGTAAGCCCTTAGGCCAACCCCCAAGTCGCCTTAACCTAACGTACGTGACCGCAACCTTAGCTTAACGCCTACGTTAAGACGTGACGTCACGTCAACGCTTAACCTAACCCTGACGCCTTCTTAGCCTAACCTGACGTAACCTAAGGTAAGGTAACCGTTGAAAGAAAGAAACCACCTTTGTTTTGACGTTGAGGCGTGTAAGGTCGGCTGTGAGGGCAGATTCGGTGTGTCTGTAGTTGGGGCTGGCTGGTAATTTATTTTGTTTGTTTGTTTATCGTTGTCTTGTTTTCGCCTGTGGCGGGGGGGTTGGCGCTCCGTCGGCCGGTGCCATGTTGCGCAGGCGGCGATCGTAAAAAAGTAGAAAAAAAAAAAGAAAAAAGAAAAAAAAAATGTGTTGGAAGGGCTGTGGGTGTTGGCGGGCGAGGCGAGAGGAGGAGGACGGCCCGCGGCCGTGGCCCGACGGCTGCGGGCCGATCGGGAAAACGGCGGAAGGCGATGGGGCGGCGGAGGTGCGTTTGTGCACGGCCGTCATCGCCGCACGACTCGGCTCGTGTGGCTGTGGCGCCGGCCGCGGTGGCCGGGCTGCCGCGGCGACGGTGTGGGAGTTTTGACGAAGGTTTGGCCATTGTGGCGGGTCGTCGGCTGGGGCTGTGGGGGCGGCATTTGGGCGGGGGCGGCGATTCTCGGCGGGCCGACCCAGGCTGTGGCGCGCGGTGGCTGCAGTTTGGCCGTGGTTTGCGGCGCCGCCGCGGCGACTGGTTGGCGACCGTGGTGTCGGTGTGTGTAGCCCCATCCTCGGTGGTTTGAATGGCGCGGGTGGTTGCGGCGCAGGTTGGGGGCTGCTCCGCGCAGGCTGTCGGACGTTGGGCGGTAGCAAGCGCGGGAGGCGCGGCGCGGCGGCGCGGCGGCGCGCCGAGTGGCGGCCGCTCTCTCGGCCGTCCGCGCCCGCCCGCGACACTGGCTGGGCCAGGCGCGTGCGCGGCTATTCTCTGCTGCGCGCCCCTCGCTGTTGTGCGTCGTCGAAGGAGAGAAGGAAGCGAAAGCAAGGGGAAAAAAGAAAAGAGAACAGGCAAAAGATGGCAGACCAGGCGGCTACGAACGAGACTGCCGCGGCACCCGCCGCCACCGGCACTACGAAGAAGGCCAAGTCTGCGTCGTCTGCGAAGAAGCCGCGCGCCAAGCCTGCGCACCCGCGCACCTCTGAGATGGTGACGGCCGCCATCAAGAGTCTGAAGGAGCGCGGCGGGTCGTCGCTGCAGGCGATCAAGAAGTACATTGCCGCGCACTACAAGCTGGACGCGGAGAAGCTGGCGCCCTTTATCAAGAAGTACCTCAAGTCGGCCGTCGTGGCTGGCGAGCTGGTGCAGACGAAGGGGAAGGGCGCGTCGGGCTCTTTCAAGCTTGCCGGCGCCGGCGGCGGGGCGGCCGAGGGCGGCAAGGCTCGTGGTGGCGGCGGTGGTGCGAAGAAGAAGCGCGCCGCTCCGGCCAGCAAGGAGAAGAAGGGGGCCCGTGCGGCCGGCGCAAAGAAGGCTGGCGGCGTGAAGGCGGCGACCGGTCGGAAGGCGGGCGCCGCCAAGAAGGCGTCTGCGGCGTCGGCCGCTCCCGCGGGTGCGAAGAAGGCGGCTGCGGCCAAGCCGGCCAAGGCCAAGTCGCCGTCGAAGGCGAAGAAGGCCGCCAAGGTTCCGACGAAGAAGCCGAAGGCGCCGCGCCCGAAGAAGGCGACGGCGACGCCGTCTAAGGCGAAGGCTTCGCCCAAGAAGAAGAAGTAAAAAGGGCAGGGAAGGGTTGGCGGTTGACACCGTCGCCTGGAGGCCGGCGCGCAACCAGAGGCTGTCGCGCGGTCCCGGACAAAAACAAAAACGGCCCTTCTCAGGGCCATCAAAGCACGTCGGGAAGGTGTTGATTGTCGTGTCGTGTCGTGGTCGGTCGGTTGCCTTGTTGTCTGTCTGTCTGTCTTGCTTGCTGGCGTTTGTTTGTTTCATGTGTGGATGGTGGTTGGATTGTGGGGTCGTTGGCGGGCGTGGGCGGCGGCGCCGCGGTTGGTGTTACACAAAGTGTATTTTACTTTTATTATTTTTTACCTATTTATTTTGCGCCGCGTTTGTTTGTTTGTTTGTCTTGGTGGTGGTTTTGGAATAGTCTTTTTTGCTTTGCTTTGCTTTCCGGGCGTCACGTTTTGTGCCGTGGCCTGTGTGGGTGGCGCTATTGACGCTTGCGACTTGGTTCGGCCGGTGCGGTGCTTTTTTCTTTTTTTTGGAAACGGCGGCGCCGGGCCGGGCCGGGGGTGGGACGACTGGACTGGAGAGTGAGTGGGGAACTAGTCGTTGCGACCGACAAAGTTTTGCTCGCGACGGAGAGACGTTAGTGGCCCTGAAAAGGGCCGTTTTGTTTGTTTGGCGGTGTGCGGGTTTAGGCGCGCTCGCCGCGGATGCGGCGCGCGAGCTGGATGTCCTTGGGCATGATGGTGACTCGCTTGGCGTGGATTGCGCACAGGTTGGTGTCTTCGAAGAGGCCGACGAGGTAGGCCTCGCTGGCCTCCTGCAGGGCCATGACTGCGGAGCTCTGGAAGCGCAGGTCGGTCTTGAAGTCCTGGGCGATCTCGCGCACTAGGCGCTGGAATGGCAGCTTGCGGATGAGCAGCTCTGTGCTCTTCTGGTAGCGCCTGATTTCTCGCAGGGCGACGGTGCCCGGCCTGTAGCGGTGGGGCTTCTTGACGCCGCCGGTGGCGGGCGCGCTCTTCCTCGCCGCCTTGGTGGCGAGCTGTTTGCGCGGCGCCTTTCCGCCGGTGGACTTGCGGGCCGTTTGCTTTGTCCGGGCCATGGCTACTGCGGATGCGGATGCGGCGTGGAGGATATGCGTGCGCGACGGCGTCCGGTGCTGCCTTGACAACGGGCCCGCGCGCCCCGGGTGCTGCGCTTATATGCCCTCGGTGCGCGGTGGTGGGGGGAGGGGAGGGCGGGCCGCGGGGCCCCAGAGTCTATATAGGGGGGCGGCGCGCGCGCTGGGCGCCACAACCGTAGCCGACTCGCTAGCGCCGGGTGAGGAGCTTGCCTTGCTTTCTGTTTTTTATATTATTGTGGTTGAGACGCTTGAAGAAGAAGAATGACAGGCCGCGGCAAGGGAGGAAAGGGGCTCGGCAAGGGTGGCGCCAAGCGGCACCGCAAGGTGTTGCGCGACAACATCCAGGGCATCACGAAGCCCGCGATCCGCCGCCTGGCGCGCAGGGGCGGCGTGAAGCGCATCTCTGGTCTGATCTACGAGGAGACGCGCGGAGTGCTGAAGGTGTTCCTGGAGAACGTGATCCGCGACGCGGTGACGTACACTGAGCACGCCAAGCGCAAGACTGTGACGGCCATGGACGTGGTGTACGCCCTGAAGAGGCAGGGGCGCACCCTGTACGGTTTCGGCGGTTAGGCGGTGTGAGACCGAAGGAAGGAAAGAGAGATAGATTGAAAAACGGCCCTTTTCAGGGCCACCACAGTGTTCGGAAGTTGAAAAGTGCGAAAGAGTCTGTGTTGCTGGTTTTTCTTTTCCTTTTTAGTCTACTTGGCCTTTTAGTTTTGTTTGGAGTTTTTTTTGACGTGGTGTGCGGTGCGGTTGGGAGGGAAGGAAGCGTGCCCTTGCGTTGTGTGAGCTCCTTCCTTCCTTCCTTCCTTCCCCTCCCTCTTTGCTTGTATGCTTCTTGTCGGTGGATGGGCTGTGTGTTGCGGCGCGGCTGAGCGCCGAGGGGTTATTTTTGAGGTGTGTTGTTGTGCGCCACGTGTGCTGGTTAATGGTCGCGAGACTGTGCGTGCGTGGAGTTGAGTGGAGGAGGTGGCCAAGTACGTGTGTACAAGATGGCGGCGCCTGTGTGTGTAAGAAGGAAAAAAAAACCGTACACAGAGAGAGAGAGAGAGAGAGAGAGAGAGAGAGAGAGAGAGAGAAAAGTGGTGCGACGAACGACTGGAATTCTGCTTTGGACGTAGGTTTGTGTGGTGGCCCTGAAAAGGGCCGATTGTGTTTTGTTTTTTGAGCCGAGGCGGCAAATGGCGCGCTGCGTGCCAAGGGAGCACGCGGCGGTTGCCGATTGCGCTGTCTCTCTTTTAGGCCTTCTTCTCGGTCTTCTTTGGCAGCAGGACGGCCTGGATGTTGGGCAGGACACCTCCCTGTGCGATGGTGACGCCCGACAAGAGCTTGTTGAGCTCCTCGTCGTTGCGTATGGCGAGCTGCAGGTGGCGCGGGATGATGCGCGTCTTCTTGTTGTCGCGGGCCGCGTTTCCGGCCAGCTCGAGCACCTCAGCCGCGAGGTACTCCATGACGGCGGCGAGGTAGACGGGCGCCCCGGCGCCGACGCGCTCGGCGTAGTTTCCCTTGCGCAGGAGGCGGTGGATTCTGCCGACCGGGAACTGGAGCCCAGCCCTGCTTGAGCGGGACTTTGACTTGCCCTTGACTTTGCCTCCCTTTCCGCGTCCGGACATGGCGATGGGCTAGTTTGGAAAGAAGCGAGAAAGAAAAAGCACAACGCCCCAAACGGTGCGAGCCGCAGCGAGTCGAGCAGCGGAGTGCGTGCCGGCGCCGGCGGGGTGGGGGTCCTTTATGGGCTCGGGTGCGGCGGCCGGTTGCGCGCGCGCCCCATTGGTCGGCGGCCGCAGCAGGGCGAGCTGGTAAAGGTGCGGCGGCGGCGTGCGGCGGGTGCCAGCCAGCCAGCATTCCGAGGTGGGACTGCTAAGCGGACGGACGTGCGTCTACCTGTGCTCCGCGCCGCTATTGTGCTCCCAGCCCTGGAAATACCCACCGCGCGCTCTCGCCGCCTTTGTGCAGAGCTCGCCTCGTTGCTTGCTTCTCGTGTGCTTGGTCGCCGCCTTGCGTGCTCGCGCAATAGCTTCGTGCTTGGTCGTATCGTCGGTGCTGGCGGTCCGCGCTGTGTTCTGGATTTCCGGACGTGGTCGGGTGTGCGTTATCGGTAAAAAGCAAAATTGTCGTTTCTGAAAAGCAAAAGTCGTCTTGCACACTCGGCGCGGACGGGGCTCTAGACCACGTGGGCGCTCGCTCTGACATGGGATAGACCGTGAAGAAAGAGGAACATCACGCCTCGAGTAGGTGAATATAAATAGTCGAAATTGTTCGAGAATTTCTGTGCCATAGGTGTTAGGGAAGCTGCAGTCCAGGGACCCGCCGAGCCACATAGTCAAACAGACTGACTGTGAGGCCCTTGGTGGTATCCCGCGCCTGCTAGGTGTAGGGAAATTTTTCCACTGGCGCGGAAATTGTCGAAATATAGGCTTCCCTATCTGAAACCTTATAACATCGAGTAGGTGCCCGCCATGGCGGACACACGTGATCCAACCTCTGTCAGCGTCCCTCATGGAGTGCAGCCACACGACAGTTCACTTCCACCATCGTCATCATCACATTCACATACTTCAATTCATCCCCCCTCATCACCTTCCTCGTCAGACACTAGCTGTGACTCTGACCAGCTTGTCATAGCCACAGACAGCGACTCGGGCTCGGTCTCCTCATTGACCGACCCTGAAGTCAGACGTAGCGAAAGGCTACGTAAGATCAACTCTGGGCAGCCCCCGCAACCCGCAGCCGCGGAGAAACTCCGGGCGCGCGAAAACCAGAGCGTGGTTTCAAATGCGCAAGACGCAAAAGTACGACAACCACCACTAGACCAGCAGAAGCAACATCAACAAAAGCAGGTGGATCACTCAACTGCGACCGCAGATGCGTCCAATAATCAAAAGCAAAATCAAATTGCAGGCGTCGGAACGGTGCAAGGCGCTCAAAACACAACGGTGCCCCCAGCAATGACACAAACTCAGCGCCAGCCCAGAGGCAGAAGGGTGCCCCCGATAACGGTTTTTGAGACCAAAGGGTACACTACCCTCATCGGTCAGATACAAGGGAAGCTGAAAGGAGCACTAAGCACATCCTACAAGGGTGACAGCATCGTATACCAGGCAACAAATCCCGAGGACTTCCATTTCCTCAAAGAAGAATTTCGAAAACGGAAGATTGAATTCTTCACATACAGTGACGACCCGAAGGGGACACTTAAGGTCGTCATTAAAAAGCTCACTCCATACTGGACCACAGACGATGTCAAAAACGCCCTAATTGAGAAAGGGTTTCAAGTGCAGGACGTGTTTCAGCAAACGAAACCGCAGACCATTGTAAACGAATACGGCGAAACAGTCTCGGCTCCCAGAATAAAAACGGCCAATTTTCAAGTGAATCTCCTGAACACTGCTGAGGCCCGCAAAATATTCAAAGTTACACATCTGCTACACATGCAGGTCACGGTGGAGCTATACAAAAGACCAAACGGTCCGACGCAATGTTATCTGTGTCAACGCTTTGGGCATGGGGCGTCTCAGTGTGAACTTAGACCCCGCTGCGTGAAATGCGCCGGGCCACACCTTTCTGGGGCCTGCACTAAAAAGCCCGACGCGCCAGCAACGTGCGCAAACTGCGGGGGCAACCATCCAGCCTCCTTCAGGGGCTGCTCAGAGCGAGAGCGGATCGTCCAGGCCTGGGAACGAAGACGAGCACCCCCAACCAGCAGACATGTCCCACCAACCACCACCCCGCGAACAGCAGCGGCAACAAAACCACCCCCGCCACCACCTGCGGATACACCACACTCCTCCCCTCCACCAAAACAAACTCAGGTGGGAACAAATACATTAGAAACTCCCTCAACACCACAGGAAGCAGTTGCATCCTGTTCCCCACCACCGGAGCGATCTCCGCCCCAAGCACAGCCCACGCTCGCCGAAATAGTGAGAACAGGGCGCACCCCACCAAACTCCCCTAAAACAAAGCCCACAATCCCGAAACAACAACCTGGCAGAATCCTGCCCTCCAAGGTGACTCTACATCCGCCGCTAACCGCACCTCCCCCCAGCACGTGTGTTCTAAAGGAACAGACAAGTGCGACACCTCTCCCCTCAACCTCTGCAGCGACTGAGGCTGCCCCCCCACTAGCCAGTCATTCAATGGCAACCGCCACAGAGCCCCCAACTGCTCCTGCGGTGACAATTCAAACCAACATCGCCAGTGACAACACCACTGCCCAGCAAAGCATCACAGAGGACTCACAGGTACAAACACCTCAAATTTTATCACAAATCTGGCAGTTTGTCAAAAACCTTCTCCCTCAAAATTTTGTTACCAAAATCACACAGATTATCAATCAGTTCTTAGCAGCCCCAGATCTTCTCAGTAAAGTGACACTAATTATCACAAACATCTTGCCCCTGCTCCTAAATGGCAAATGAAAACCAGCACATCACTATCGCCATCTGGAACGCTGACGGTGTTTCCCACGATCGATTCGAGCTCGAGATGTTCCTCGATGACCATGGGGTGGATGTGGCACTCCTAAACGAGACCCACCTAACCCCTGATGAGAGCTTTCGAGTCCGAAATTATGTGTTGGCCAGAAATGACCGCCCTAACAGACCAGGTGGCGGTACAGCCATTCTCATTAAAAATCGAATATGCCACAGGGTAATACAAACGCCACCACTCATAAACACAGAGGCAACAGCAGTCGAAGTTATTCTTAACAACCACCCCACACTTCTGGTGGCGGCATACCACCCACCCCAAGCCAGACTGTTTCCCAGTGACCTGGACGATCTCTTGGACATAAACCACAGAACCATAATAGGAGGGGACCTGAATGCCAAGCACAGGGCATGGGGATGTCGTACTACAAACACAAGTGGCAACAAACTACTGAGATACCTTGATAACCATCCAGCAGTAAGGGTTGTCTCAACTGATGAGCCTACTCATGTTCCCTATGACTCCAGGTGCCTGCCTGACAAATTGGACATATTCCTCTTAAAAAACGTTAACCTCAACACAACGACAGAGGTAATCAACAGCCTAAATTCAGACCATAGCCCTGTTATTCTAAGATTTCAGGGTGACCAAGACATTCCAAGTAACAGAATAATTACAACTTACAACACAAATTGGGCGAGGTACAAGGAACTGGTCACTCTACACATACCTGACCAGGCTCCTGACATGCAGACCCCAGAAGAAATCGACCAGGCTATAGCAGAATTAACCCAAATCATCACGACGTGTGGGGAAGCATCAACCATCAAAATAACGCACAACAGCGGACGGAGCAACCTGCCCCCAGACCTTGCGCAACTAATTACGGACAAGAACAGAACGCGCAAGAGATGGCAAACTTTTCGTGACCCCCAAGACAGGAGACGCATGTTTAGGATGGCCAGGGAAATCCAGACCAGACTTAAACTGCTACGAAGTGCTAGATGGGAACAAAGCCTGCAAACAGCAGAGCAAAATCCCGAAAAATTCTGGGGAATCATCAGATCCAGACGACAACCCCAAAAAGCCAGCAGACCACTTCATGGGCAAAACGGTTTAGTCTATACCCCACACGACAAAGCAACCGCCATGGCAAACACGCTCGAGCTGCAGTTCCAAGAGAATATAATCGATGAAGACGAGGAAGAAGCAGAAGCCCTGGAGCGCAGAGTTGAGCGTCACCTACATCGAACACTTCGTGCCAGACCAGTCACCAACTTTGTGCTGACCACTGAACGTGCAGTCTCTGTTCTCATCAGGCGAATCGGCAATGCAAAAGCCCCCGGTCCCGATAACATCAAACCCCCCTTTCTTAGAAACCTTCCTCAACCTGCTATCTCTCACCTTACAGCCATCCTAAACAGTTGCCTCTCCATACAATACTTCCCTTCAGCCTGGAAGGTTGCAAAAGTTATTTCCATTCCAAAGCCCAATAAAGATCAGTTATTCCCGCAAAACCACCGCCCTATCTCCCTACTATGTCATCTCTCCAAACTTCTCGAAATTCTTATACAAAACTCCCTACTCCAGTTTCTATCCACAAACAACATCATCATCCCTGAACAATTTGGTTTTCGTGCTGGACATAGCACTGTACAGCAAGCCATTCGCCTGGTGGAGCATGTCTGCACGGAGAAGAGCCAGGGCAACAGCACCGCAGCTATTTTCTTGGATATTGAAAAGGCTTTTGATCGTGTTTGGCATGACGGCTTGCTATATAAGATCTCCAAACTCAACTGCCCTCTCCACCTGCTGAAAATCATTCAGTCTTTCCTCTCTGACAGGAAATTTTACTCATACATAGAAAAGGCAAAAAGTGGCATGAAACTCATAGAAGCAGGTGTCCCACAGGGATCTGTGCTTGGCCCCCTCCTATATCTTCTGTATACAAATGACATCCCGAAAGAGCCGGGTGGCAACATAGCCTTATATGCTGATGACACAGCACTCTATCTCAGTGGCAGAAACATTAATTACCTAGCCTACAGCCTACAACGACATCTCAACAAAGTTGCAAACTGGTGCAACATCTGGAAAATAAAAATAAATGCTGACAAATGTCAAACAATCCTATTTTCTCATAAAATCAAGAAACCCATAATAAACATCACTTACAATGAACAAATACTCCCATGGAAAAATGAAATCACATACTTAGGACTAAAATTGGACAAAAACCTAACATTCAAGCATCACATAAGAGAGGCTAGGAACAAAGGCTCCGCCCGGCTCTACCAACTATACCCATTATTAAAGGGAATGGGATTGTCCATATCAGCAAAGCTCAGAATCTGGAAAACAATAGTCCTGCCTGTCATCCTCTACGGCTCTGAAGTGTGGAGCATGGCAGCAGACACTAATCTAGCCCAATTGGAGGTCGTCCAAAATAAAACCCTAAGAATTATTGCAGACGTACCAAGACTGACTAGCAATGAGGAAATCAGGGCAATGCTAGGGCAACCCTCTTTCTATCACATAATCAAACAAAAATCACAAACATTCTACGAATCATCTCATTCATCACCGTACCAGCTCATCAATACACTGGGACGGAACCCTCACCCTCAACTCAGAGCTCCTATCAACACACTCCATCGCCACTACAGGCGGTAACCATCTTCTCATCCTCATGAAACAGGATACTCATCTCCACCTCTATCAACATCATCATCACTAACGCCATCCACCCGGGGGGAAAATCCCCAAGCCATTACTGCACACAAGCCACATACGAACCCACAGGATCATTTCGTGAGACAGAGCGTTGAAAGAACGCTGGCTCTCCAGAACTAGCATGGGTGCAAACCCAGCCATCTCATGTCCGGCGGGTGCCACTGTGTGGGGAGACGCTGACTGGAGCGGAGCGCCTGACTGACTGACTGACTGCGCGTGCCTGCCTGCCTGCCTGCCTGCCTGCCTGTTTGTTCGTGATGCCGCCCAAGACTAGCGGGAAAGCCGCCAAGAAGGCTGGCAAGGCGCAGAAGAACATTTCGAAGGGCGACAAGAAGAAGAAGCGCAAGAGGAAGGAGAGCTATGCCATCTACATCTACAAGGTGCTGAAGCAGGTGCACCCTGACACGGGCATCTCTTCGAAGGCGATGAGCATCATGAACAGCTTCGTGAACGACATTTTCGAGCGCATTGCGGCCGAGGCTTCTCGCCTGGCGCACTACAACAAGCGCTCGACCATCACGTCCCGCGAGATCCAGACCGCTGTGCGGCTCTTGCTGCCTGGCGAGCTGGCCAAGCACGCGGTGAGCGAGGGCACGAAGGCGGTGACCAAGTACACGAGCTCCAAGTAAGGAGGTGGCTCTTGGAAATAGGAGGCTCGTCCGCGGCGCGGCGAAGAAAAGAAAAAACGGCCCTTTTCAGGGCCACCAAAATGCCTTTGCGGGAAGGGCGGAATTGTTGTTGTTGTTGTTGTTGTTGTTGTGAGCGGGTGGACGGGCGGCACAGCTGTAGCTGTAGCTTGTGGTGTGGTGTGGTGCGGCGCCGGCGCCTTTGGTTTTGGTGTGACGTTGGGATACGCACTTTAGGCCACAGCCGGGTCGTGGGCGTGGGTGTTTCGAGACGTGTTGGTGTTAGGGGGGCGGATCGCTGGAGTTGGCTTGTTTGATATATATATTTTTTTTTTTTTTTTTGTCCCCTTTGTATGGTATGGCCGGAGGTGTGGAACGGAAAGCAAACCGCGATTGTCGGATGTCACACCGTTGGTGGCGAGGGTGAGAAACACGTTGCCGCCTACAGCTGCTTCTACGCCGAGCGGGTGGGTTAAGTTAGTAGTTGGTTGGTTGGGCGACGTAAAAGTGGAGCGTGGAGGTGTGTGTGAACGTGAGGAGACACGCATTGCATTGTATTTGTACGCGCGAGGTGAGTTAGGAGACCACGCGCCACGACGTACGGTGCCCTCTTTCGACCTGACGTCTGACGTCTGGAGGCGGTGTCGTCATTCTGGATGTACGTGTATTTTCCGCTCAGTTGAGTGAGGTGACGCGAGACGACGGCGTCGGTGGTGTTTTTGTTTTGTTGTTGGCGCCCCGGGGATGAAGAGGGGCACCCGACGGTAACGAGAGGTTGCACTTTGTGATCGGTCGAATGTCCGGGGAGCGAGGAATAGGGTGGGGGGTTGAAAAGAAACGCCAGTGTAGGGCAACGGGACGGTGAACGTTCCCGTGGTGTCGGAGGTGTGCAGTGGGGGGGAGGAAAAAAAAAAAGCGCGTAACGGCGCGGCTGCCGTGGTGGAAACGTTCTCTCCAACTGTGGTGGTGTCCCCTGTGTGTTTTGTTGTTCTCTATATCGTGTGTCCCCTCGCACAAGACGCTCTCTGGGCGGGTTTGATTCATTCATTTTTGCATAGTCACGTAGCGTAGAATGGAATGCGCAAGAGTTGAGTGAGACTGGCGACGGTATATGGTCTGAGCAGCGTCAGCTGCACTGCACTCCCCGGAAAAGAATCTTGGATGCCGTGCTAACTGAAATTTGGTGGACGGGGTTCTCAAGGCTGTTTTGCTATTTTCTTGTTTGTTTGTCTCTAGTTAAGATGGTGAAATGACGTCGAAGAAGCAGTATTGCAAATACTGTTATGGAAATGCCCTAGTTTGATGAAAGGAAATGTGTGTTGAATATACAGGATGGTAAAGACCAAGTGCGTTGAAAGAAACGTTGTGAAGGAACGAACGTTCCCTGAATTGGTTTCTTTTTGTTCCCGAGTTGTGTACAATGGACGACGGTTGTGCCATATCGCAGCATTGCATCATCCCCAGGTTTGATTTCAATTGAGCGATAAAAAAAGGAAAAAGAGAAGAACAAGAACACTATCGAAATGGTCTATGGTGTGTGACCCACAATTGTTGTCTTTAAATCACTTACCCAACCATGTCGTAAAAATATTTTTTTTTTTTTTTTTTTTTTTTTTTTTTTTTTTTTTTACAGTGGCTGCCGAATGACCTAGATGTAACAGAGAGAGAGAGAAACACATGGCGTGTCAGATGTTTGTTTTCTTTTCCCCCCCCCCCCCCCCTCTCGTCAAGTGGCAAATGCGAACACCGTCAGCTGTAATTGACGATCGACACTAGTATGGCGCGAAAAGGGGGTGCGACCTGTGCAGTTGTGTGAAACTTTGGGTGATGGGCTGTCATGCGGCATCGCGTGCGTTCATTACCCCTCGGCGGCGGCGGCGGCGGCGGCGGCGGCGCCGCAGCTCCGTCCAGCTCGCGCTCTCGGAAACAACCCTCTCGTAATGCCGCGTCTCCTCCGTCACTGCAATTTTCAAAGGGAAACCTGTGTGGCCGGTGGGGGTGTGTCAACCGTTGGCCCTCAAGCTCCGCCGACAAAAAGTGTTGAGTGTATCCAGTGTGAGAGAGGTTGACGCTTTTCGTGGTGTGTGTGTGTGTGTGTGTGTGTGTGTGTGTGGCAATGTTTTGAAAAGTTTGCAACGTACGTTAAGAAGTGTTGACGCTGAAACTTGCGGGCTGTGTGGCCCTGGTGGTTGGCTGGCTGGAGACGCGGGCGTGTCCAGTCGGTCGGTTGTTGTGGCTGAAAGGTACGTATACGGTTCCGCCGTCCCGTCGGAACTGCGTCTGTCTGGAAGGTATGACGTGACGTGCAGTTTTTATTAGGTCAGCCCTTGTTGTGTATTGTTCCATTTGTTGCTCACTCGTCACCCGTATTTGGTGTGGCGATGTATGTGGACGTACTGCTGGATCAGTGTCAGGGTTTCCGTGGGAGGTGTTGGTTGGGTTGGATTTGCCTGACACGGCTGAGTCCGCAATTGGCCTGCCGTTCGTTGATGCGATATGTGGGTTCTGAGGAAGAATGTGTACGAGATAGTTGCCCCTGCCCTGCCCTTTCTTTCGCGTTCGTGTGTGCCCCCCTTGTTGTGTAGTGTGGGTTGAACATGGTTCTTTACCGAGTGGGGGGGAATGGGATGGACGGATCCGTTGCTGTTGCTGTCACCGTCAAGACAACGCACGCACGCACGCACGCACCCCTGTCCTACGAGAAGGTGTGTCAACCGGGGTTTCGGTAGTCGTGTGTGTAGGGGACGGGGAGAAGCAAAGTGGAGAGTGCGGCACGGGCAGAGAGTGGAATTGGGGCGCGTTGATGTTGGGAAACATGCCCCAAGGGTTGCGGGATGATGTGGCGGTGAGAGCGGGGGGCGGGGGAGAAAAGAAAAGCGAAAAAGAACTAAGGAAGAGGAGGAGGCGTGCGTGTGCGCAGTGGCGGGGCCCCAAAGACCTGTCGTGTGGTGTCGGCCGAACGCGAGCGCGAACGCGAACGCGAACGCGTGTGCGGGGCAGCGTCGGCACGGAGAAGCGAGGAGGAGAGAGAGAGAGAGAGCTGGTCTGATGGGTATTTTTTACCCCCTGTACTCGAAGGACCGGATCTGTCCTTGATCCCTGCCTTCTGTCTGATTATGTTGGGTAACAAAATGATGGGATGATAGGGTCTCTTGGGTGTGTGTAGATGTTTGTTTGTTTGAGTGAGTGTTATGGTGTTTGTATTTTATTTTTGTTTATCATGGTATGTTGTAGTTTGTGGTGTTTTGTCGTGATGGGAAATGTCGTTCTTGGGTCGGGTGGATTTTGGTCCCAGATTTCTGATGAGTGGGTGGTTCGAATCCGTGGTTTGGTGGAAAAAAAACAAAAAAAAAAAAAAAAAAAAACTTTATGGATTTTTCTTTGGATGATTTCCGGGATTTTGATTGAGTATGTTATGGTTTGTGTATATGTCTCGGTTTGTCTGGTACCGGCCGGCATCAGCAGTAATTCTGAAGTATTTGTTCTGCACCCTTTTTTACTCTTGTTATGTTTGGTGTCTGCGGCCATTGACGAGATTTTTCAGAGCCGTAAGTGATGGCTGGTTCCTATGACGGTTTTGAAGATTTTCTTTTTGGCGCGCATATTTATTCTGTTTCCTTTGATGATTGGGTACAGTCTGAATATTGCTGCTGCAGCCTTGTTACAAACGTGTGTAACATGGTCTCTAAATGTCAACCTCTTGTCCAGCTTGATGCCTAGATACTTTATTGTGCCTGACCATGGAAGATTGTTATTTCTGAGGCGTATATGCAGGTTAGGAGGTATTCTTTTTGAATGTGAATCGTATTGTATTGCTTGGGTTTTCTCCGCGTTTATTGTTTTTTTGGTTAGCCCATTTCTGGATGGATTGTAGGTGTTGCTCTATTTTTGTGACTCTATATTGCAGGTTAGAACTGCTGCGGTAGACTGCAGTGTCGTCTGCAAATAGTGACAAGTGTCCTCCCAGCTGTTTGTTTGTGTATATTGAGTAGAGAATGGGCCCCAGCACTGAGCCTTGCGGGACTCCAGCCTCTATGGATCTAGTGTTACTTGCCGCTCCTGGTACATGGACATAGAATGCTCTGTTGCGGAGAAAAGAAGCAATAATGTGGATGGGGCAGTTGTACTGGTGGAGCTTGTAGATAAGGCGTTATCCGAATGCTTTTCCAATGTCAAGCAGGACTGCTCCAGTACTGTGTCTAATGTTTCTGGCCTGACATATGTGCTCGACTAGTCTGGTCACCTGGTGGGTGGTGCTGTGTTCTTCGCGGAATCGGAATTGTTGTGGGATGATTATGTTGTTATCCTTTAAGAATTGAATTTCTTCAGTTCAGTTTGAATGAGCTTTCCGAGAACCTTTCCAAGGAAGTTGGCCTATAGTTTTGCGGAAATAATAAGTCCTTGTTTGGCTTTGGTAATGTGATGACTCGGGCCTGTTTCCAAGTAGTTTAGTCTGAAGCAAGCATTATATATTGATGTTAGATAGATAATTGATAGTTGCTGGAGGTAGGTGATGTAGTAGTTGCGGTTTGATGGAATCTGGGCCTGATGCCTTCTTAGGATGTGTGTATGTTTGTGATGTGATAAGATACGGGGTTTCTGCGTTTATTGGATTGTGAAAGATGTTCTGATCGGGGCACTTAGGATGCGGTTTTACCCTTCTGAGTACCATTTCCTGGTGGTCATCAGTTTCGTCATCTACCGCTTCTGGTGCTTGGAATTGCCTTTCTAGTGAATCCGCCAGTGCTTCAGCTCGGTCTGTGGGGTCGTTCCTTCCCCATGTAGATGTAGATGTTTCGTGTCTAGTTTACGAGTTTTAAGAAATTTCCAGAATTTTTCCTGGTCCCTTCCTGCTTCTCGTAACGTTTCCTCCCACGCCTCGCTACGGTGGTTTTCGGAGCTCTCTTTTTGATCCTCCCGGCCAATTGCTCTGATTTTCGTCGGTCGGCTGGGTCCCTGTAGTTTTGCCATCTCTTTCTGGCGCGCGCGGGCTGCGGTTGGCGCCTTTGGTGGCAACGGCCGGGGCAAGCAGCGGTGTGTGGTGTGGTGCGGGGCGGGCAGGGGCAGTGGTGGTTGACGGATGGCCTGGGGGCCGAAAAACGGGCCGGCCGGCGGACGGATGTTGAGAGAGGCGGCGCGCACGCGTCTCGCGCGGACACAGGCGCCACAGCGTTGATGATTGGAAGGAGGTGCGGTGCGGGGATGGGCCCAGGAAAAAAGACGGTCGTGGCCCCTGTCTTGGGTGCGTGTCGACGTCAGCACCGTCGGTGTGGTGTGGTGTGGTGTGGTGTGGTGTGGTGTGGTGTGGTGTGGTGTGGGCAGGGAGGGGGGAAAAGCGGGCTGCGGGCTGCGGGCTGCGGGCTGCGGGCTGCGGAGGGAATGGTGGTGGGGAGTAGGCACACATGTGGGCGGGCGCAAAATCGGCCGGTGCCCGTAAACCGCGGCGGGATATTGGGTGGAAAAGAGGGAAATTGTAGAAAGGAAAACAAGCGGAGGGGGCGAATGTGGTGGGGTGGGGGGACGGGCGGGGGCGAGGCGACAGCTTGCTTTTTCTTTTTCATTTTATTTTATTTTGTTGTAGTGTTTTTGTTTTTTTTTGTTTTTTTGCGTGTGTGTGGCCTTGGAGAGGCTGGTCTTGTCTGGCTTACGCTTTGGGTGCGTGTGTTGGTACTTTTTCGTTTTTTCTTGTTCTGCAGAGCAGGGGCGGGGCGGTGGGAACGGCTGGCTGGCTGTGCCCAGAGGAGGAGGAGACGCTGGCGGCGGGCCCGGCTCCTGGGGCTGCTGTTGCATGCGCTGTGCAAAGAAAGGAAGAGTGGGTTTGTTTGGCTGGTGAAGTGCATTATTTAAGTGTGGGCTTGCCGGCCTGGCTCCGATGCGCAGGTAGATAGATGCCGGCGGCGACCGCAGGCAGGCGCGTTGTGTGTACAGAGGGACGAGCCATGTGTTTTGCAAGCAGGACGTGGCGTGCCGAGTGGAGAGGAGGCGGCGGCTCGGCTCGGTTCGGCCCGGTCCGGCGGTGCCGCGCTGTTGTCGCGGACGTGAGCGCCCCCTGGCGGGCGGGTGGTTGGCGGCGGCGTGGTGGACGCGTGTGGCAGTTGTGTGCACGGGTTGCTTGGGCGAGTGAGCAGTGGCTGGCGGTGTTGGCGCGTCGTCGGGGAGGTATGTGTTGCGGCCGCGTCTGCTGCGCGCTGCGTCGTTGTGTCGACTGTGTGTGGGCGTGGGCACGTGTGCTCTGGCGAGGGCGTCGTAAAAAAGTGGGTCGCGGTGTGCGTGCGTAGCCCGTGATGATGTATTGTGCGTCGCGTCGTTGTGTGCGAAACGGATGCCGAGAGGTGTGTGGTGAGTGCGAAGCGCGAATGTGCGGCGTTTGGCGGTTTCGGTGTGTTTTCTGTTTTTGCGGCGTGAGAGTGGGGCTGGCTGGCTGGCTGGCTGGCTGGCTGTTTGTTGTTGGTGTTGCCTTGTGTGTGTAGGTTGATGGCGCGACGCGGAGGGGACGCCGTTTGCTGCGTGCCTTGCCTCGCGTGTGTTGGCGCGCCGTGCATGTGTTTGGGTCGTGGGGGCGGTGTTTTTGTTTGTATTTGGATTTTCATTTTTTGGCGTGTTGTGTCGTGTATGGCAAGGGCGAGAGGAGTAGTGCGGTAGTGTCGTTGCGGCACGGGCGTCTGGTGGGGCTGTGCGTCGTGGCGGGGAAGGTGTGTAGGTTGCGGCGATGCGGCGAGCCCAGCCCGTCGTTTGACGGTGTGCCGGGTGAGTTGCGCTGCGAATCGAGTGTGGCGGGAAGGGAGCTGCGTGGCGCCTGCGTCCGTTGGCAGCAGGGGCTGTGCCTTTTGAGAGTTTGTTTGATTTCGGGACGACGACGACGACGACGACTGGTTGGTTGGTGGGTGGGGTGGCGTGCACGTTTGTCGTACTGGGCGAGTCGATTGCCTGCCGGCTGGCGAAAGGTGCGCCGCCGCCCGTCTCTCGCGCTCTGTGTTGTTTTTTTTTTTTTTCTGTGTGTGTCGGCTGCGTTTTTGTTTGCGGTGCGCGCGAAGACGGTGGTGCCGAAAGTGTGCCGGCGTGGCGTTGCGACCGCGACGAGCCGCGGGCGCGCCATTTGGCTGGTGTTGCGTGAAGAGCGGCTGTGTACGGGTAGTGGCTGTAGCCGTACGTGTACGTGCACGTGCATCCGGCCCGGCCGCCAGCCCAGCCCAGCCCAGCCCAGCCCAGCCCAGCCGAGTCGGGTGAGCGGAGGCCGACACGTGGTGGTGCTGTGCTCTCTCGGCTCGGGGGGGTTTGTGTGTGTGTGTGTGTGTGTGCGTGCGTGCGTGTGTGTCTCGTTCGCTCTCCGGAATCTGCTCGTTCTGCTGATCCCCGCCTGTCGGCGTCGTTTATTTTTACTTATTTATTTTTTACCTGTTGTTTGTTTTTCGACGTCGTCTTGCAGTTTTGTCCTTTGCGGCGTGCCGACGACCCGCCGCGCGACCTTATGAAACCCCAAAGCGTGGCGTGGCGTGGCGTGGCGTGGCCGAGCCGCAGCAGCTAAGGGGGTGCGGCCGCCTCGACGCCTTAACCTCCTAAACTTCTTTAAGCCGTTAACGCAGCCACCTAAACTAACGTAACCTAACGTAAGCCCTTAGGCCAACCCCCAAGTCGCCTTAACCTAACGTACGTGACCGCAACCTTAGCTTAACGCCTACGTTAAGACGTGACGTCACGTCAACGCTTAACCTAACCCTGACGCCTTCTTAGCCTAACCTGACGTAACCTAAGGTAAGGTAACCGTTGAAAGAAAGAAACCACCTTTGTTTTGACGTTGAGGCGTGTAAGGTCGGCTGTGAGGGCAGATTCGGTGTGTCTGTAGTTGGGGCTGGCTGGTAATTTATTTTGTTTGTTTGTTTATCGTTGTCTTGTTTTCGCCTGTGGCGGGGGGGTTGGCGCTCCGTCGGCCGGTGCCATGTTGCGCAGGCGGCGATCGTAAAAAAGTAGAAAAAAAAAAAGAAAAAAGAAAAAAAAAATGTGTTGGAAGGGCTGTGGGTGTTGGCGGGCGAGGCGAGAGGAGGAGGACGGCCCGCGGCCGTGGCCCGACGGCTGCGGGCCGATCGGGAAAACGGCGGAAGGCGATGGGGCGGCGGAGGTGCGTTTGTGCACGGCCGTCATCGCCGCACGACTCGGCTCGTGTGGCTGTGGCGCCGGCCGCGGTGGCCGGGCTGCCGCGGCGACGGTGTGGGAGTTTTGACGAAGGTTTGGCCATTGTGGCGGGTCGTCGGCTGGGGCTGTGGGGGCGGCATTTGGGCGGGGGCGGCGATTCTCGGCGGGCCGACCCAGGCTGTGGCGCGCGGTGGCTGCAGTTTGGCCGTGGTTTGCGGCGCCGCCGCGGCGACTGGTTGGCGACCGTGGTGTCGGTGTGTGTAGCCCCATCCTCGGTGGTTTGAATGGCGCGGGTGGTTGCGGCGCAGGTTGGGGGCTGCTCCGCGCAGGCTGTCGGACGTTGGGCGGTAGCAAGCGCGGGAGGCGCGGCGCGGCGGCGCGGCGGCGCGCCGAGTGGCGGCCGCTCTCTCGGCCGTCCGCGCCCGCCCGCGACACTGGCTGGGCCAGGCGCGTGCGCGGCATTCGAGGGAGTGCGACAGCCGAGGGTGGACGCTTAGCTGCTGCTGCTACTGGCCGTCTCGTCGAGCGCGCTACGCTAGCCGTAGCCGAGCAAAACTTGTCGTGTGCGTTGTGCGTGCACAACGCCGCAAAATTGTCGTGTGCGGGGGCGTATGCTTCGCGATTACGCCGCAAAATTGTCGTGGACAGATTCGGACGTGGTCCCTTTGTGGTGCAGCTGCTGCCGGTCTACTGGCAGCGCTGTGGCGGTGGGGGCCGCGGCTTTCTCGTTCAATCGTCGCCTGATCTGCCATCGTGATCCGGTCAGACACTGCCGCAGGGCATCCTCCCTGCCCCCCCGAGAGTAGGGAAATTCCTACGTCAGGGCCCGTGGTCTTACCCGGTTACCCGCGCGTAGTATATGCTAGGGCTGGCGCTGTTCGGGGAGACCTAACGGTGCCAACGAACGAACAACCAGTGCCCCTTGGCAGTGCATGTCTGGCTTCAGGTTCCGCTAATTCAGCCATATTGGGTAAGCCCAAAGCCCCAGTCCGCTGCGGCACCCAGTCATTGGGTTCCCGCGGCCAACCCACAACAAACATTACCAAAGCAAAGACACGTCTACAAGTCGCGGACGTAATGCCAGCGCCTAAGCGCCCGGCCCCAAGCCGGCTCGCTGAGGAACATACGACAGAAAGAGCTGATGACATGGACACTGGGGGGGAAACAGTCGTAGCCAATGTCCCCACATCAAATAGCTTCGCCCCGATCGCTCCCGAAAACACGGAAGCGACCGAGGCGACGCGTAACCGACCGTCAACCTCAGGTGCGCAAGCGCCGCAGAAACGGGAAAAGGTGCCGCCGATCATTGCCACCATCGTAAACGGCACGATGAAGATAATCAAAGAGGTTGCCCCCCACCTTAAAGGAGGTCTAAACACCTCATGCAGGGGCTCCTCTGTTAAATTTCAGCCATCTACCCCACCCGACTACAGGTATCTGGTGGAATACTTCACACAAAAGAAGATCCCGTTTCACTCTTACCCGATAGCTGACAAACACACCTATAAGGCGGTGATTAAAGGTCTCCCTCGAGACACAGACCCCGCCGAAATTAAAGAACTGCTGCTTCAACGACAATTCAGGGTCATTGAAGTGAAGCAAGAAACGCGTGCTTCTGACCCGAGCAACCCCGGCGAGGGAAGGAAAAAGAGAGCATCGTTTAAGGTGATCCTGCACCCCGATGAGAGAAACAGGGAACTGCTCAAAATAGAGCTGTTCATGAATTGCAAAATCACCATAGAAAAATATAGACAGCCTGAAGGCCCCATACAGTGCCATCAATGCCAGCAACTGTTCCACTCGGCGGAGCAATGCCACCATCCCCCGAAGTGCCTTAAGTGTGCCGGCCCACACTTAACTAACACATGTAAAAAGAGCCGTGCAACACCGGCAAAATGCGCACTCTGCGGGGGCGACCACCCGGCAAATTACAGCCGCTGCCCGACACGTATACAACTCATGTCTACCCGTCCCCCACGGTCGGCAAATGGCGCGGCTTTGTCGCGAGGCGCCTCTGCGCCTGCGGCATGGTCGCAGCCAACCTCTGCGGCCACGGCGACGGCAGCCAGCTCTGCCGCCACCAACAGCCGCGGAACGACTGTGCGGGGTCGGGAAGCATTCCCTGCGCTTCCCCCACCACGCGCCCCGACGGCCGCTGCCGCCTGGGTACCCCCACCCCGCCCCCAGCACGCTGAGGCGCCTGCAGCTGCCGCGCCGCCTCAGTCGTTCGCTGGCCAGCAGCCAGGAACGCCGCTCGGCTTCTTAGACGAGCTGCGACAACTGTTTGCAGGCTTCAGCCTGACAAATGTACTGACAACATTTAGGGACACCATGGCGCGCGTGCGTGCCGCGCCTGATGGCCTAAGTAAATTTATGGCCCTCGCTGAGGGAGCAATGACATTATTCACAATTGTAGATGGATCGCCGTGAATCCAACAAGTTAAAAATAGCAACCTTTAACGCCAACGGCGTAAAATCACAAAAGTATGTACTCGAAGAATTCCTAGACCGGCATGCTATCGATGTAGTGTGTCTGACGGAGACCCACCTTAAGCCCGAGGACCGTTTCTCCGTAAGAAATTACAACATACACAGAGTTGACCGCGTAGGCCGCGAACGCGGCGGAGTAGCGGTCCTCGTAAAAGGCAGAAGGTGTTTCCGCACCGTGGAACTACCGCAGACAAACAGCATCGAGGCAGCCGGTATAGAAATAAAAATTGCAAACGAGTCATACACAATCATTTCCGCTTATCACCCCCCGGGCACCACCATACTGCAGCGGGACCTTCAGGCTCTACTGGGTACTGGCGTTCGTGTGATTGTGGGAGGGGACCTAAACTCGAAGCATAGGGCCTTTGGCTGTCGCGGCGAGAACAGAAGTGGTGAGAGATTGCGTAGTCTCGTTGAGAGGCGTGCCGCCCTCAGCGTCATCGCACCCGATGAGCCTACGCATATCCCTGTAGACCCGACAAAAAATCCAGACATCCTGGATATTTTCGTCGTAAAAAACTTTGCTCTCGAAGCGACAGTCAGTGTGCACCACGAGCTGAACTCTGATCACAACCCGGTCGTTCTGGACATAGCCAGTGTTGAAGACGATGCCGGGAGGATGGCAAAAACAGAAGTAATTACAAACTGGGACCGTTATAAATATCTGGTGGGTGAGCACGTGGAGGAAATCCCGCAGTTGGAGACAGAGAATGATATCGACGACGTGATAACAAATTTTACAGACGTCCTCCACGCCTGTGCTCGCGCTACAAGTGTCAGGCTCACCACAGAGCCTGGCACCAGGGACCTGCCCCCTGACATCCGGGACCTCATAGTCGCCAAACGCAGGTTGCGTAAGCTGTGGCAGCGTCATCGCGACCCCGCTGACCGCCGCCTGCTGAGGCGGCTTGAGGACCAGGTGAAACTCCGACTACAGGAGCACAGGAGCCGCTGCTGGGAGGAGATGTTACGAACCGCCGAAACTGACAGCAGTAGACGCAAGATCTGGCAGATAGCCCGGCAGCGGAAAGCCCCCACCAAAGTAAACAGGCCACTCCACGGCGAAAACGGTCTAGTGTATGAAGAACAAGAAAAGGCGGAAATAATGGCACAGTCACTAGAGTCACAATTCCGAACTCACGTCATCGATGATGACGAGAGTGACAGGCAGGAAAGAATAGTCATCGGACGAGTGACTCAGATAAGAAATACGCGCCCAAACACAGAATTCGTGCCCGTTAACGAGCGGACAATTAGTGCACTCATCAAGCGACAGGGAAACCACAAGGCTCCTGGCCCTGACCGTATCCGCACCCCACTCCTTAAGCACCTTCCACCTCCTGCCATAAAATTTCTGGCCAGCGTCTTCAACGCTTGCCTAAAACTCACCTACTTCCCCTCAGCGTGGAAAACTGCTAAGGTAATCACCCTCCCCAAGCCTAATAAAAACCTGCTCCTTCCAGAAAGCTACAGGCCAATCTCCCTACTCACTGGCCTGAGCAAAATCCTTGAACTCCTCATCCTATTACCCCTCCAAAATTTCCTTACTGAGAACAACATCCTGATACCTGAACAGTTCGGATTCCGCGCTGAGCACTCCACAGTCCAACAATGCCTGCGCTTGGTGGAGCACATTTGTCTGGCCAGGGCAAAGAGAGAATCAACAGGAGCAGTATTCCTCGACATAGAAAAGGCATTTGACCGCGTCTGGCACGATGGCCTGATATACAAACTAGATCAAATAGGGTGCCCAGAACATCTCATAAAGATCATTGATTCATTTCTTGCGGAGCGTCAATTCTTCGTAAGGAGTGGGTCACGGTCGAGCCAGACACGACCGATTGCGGCCGGAGTTCCGCAAGGTTCGGTTCTGGGTCCCATTCTGTACTCAATCTACACGAACGACATACCCAAACAGGTCGGCGGACAGATTGCCCTGTATGCTGATGATACAGCTATCTATAGGAGTTGTCGCAACCTCGAGTTCATACGCCGAAAACTGCAAGCCCATCTCGACACCATCACACAGTGGTGTAACCTGTGGAAGGTAAAAATAAACGCTAACAAGTCCCAGGCCATTTATTTCACCAGCAGAATAAAACTCCCAGACCAGCAACTTACCATTGGTGGACGGGACCTGCCCTGGAGAAATTGCGTGACATACCTAGGCCTTGAAATAGACAGGCGCCTGACATGGACCCAGCACATAAATAAGGCGGCGAACAAAGGTTGCGCACTCCTATCCCAGCTATACCCCCTTCTGAAGGGTGCAGGACTCACGTTAAATTGCAAAATGCTCCTCTGGCGCCAGCTCATGCTTCCGGCCATCTTATATGGCTCGGAGGTGTGGTCGATGGCGTCAGACACCAATCTCTCACGACTTCAAAGGCTCCAAAACAAAACGTTCAGGGTCATCACAGGCGCTGACAGATACGTCCGCAATACTCAGATTAGAGACTTCCTTGGACACCCAACCATTTACTCCCTCATAAAGGAGAAATCGGTCAAACTTTATGAGAAGTCAGAAACATCGCCCCACAACCTAATCCAAATCTTAGGCCGCGAACACCCCGACCATCATCACAAACGCCCAAAACTAACACTTACACGCCACTTTCGGGACATTTAGATAACACAAACATAATTCACACATCAAACATATACACAAAAACACGCACACAAACCAAACCCTCATTTCACCAAACCCCCTAGCGCACAACTTGAAGTCAGACGGGCACAGCCCAGTGGCACTTCGGAATCAATCCAGAGCAACCATTGCCTCGTCGTCGTCGTGCGCGGCTATTCTCTGCTGCGCGCCCCTCGCTGTTGTGCGTCGTCGAAGGAGAGAAGGAAGCGAAAGCAAGGGGAAAAAAGAAAAGAGAACAGGCAAAAGATGGCAGACCAGGCGGCTACGAACGAGACTGCCGCGGCACCCGCCGCCACCGGCACTACGAAGAAGGCCAAGTCTGCGTCGTCTGCGAAGAAGCCGCGCGCCAAGCCTGCGCACCCGCGCACCTCTGAGATGGTGACGGCCGCCATCAAGAGTCTGAAGGAGCGCGGCGGGTCGTCGCTGCAGGCGATCAAGAAGTACATTGCCGCGCACTACAAGCTGGACGCGGAGAAGCTGGCGCCCTTTATCAAGAAGTACCTCAAGTCGGCCGTCGTGGCTGGCGAGCTGGTGCAGACGAAGGGGAAGGGCGCGTCGGGCTCTTTCAAGCTTGCCGGCGCCGGCGGCGGGGCGGCCGAGGGCGGCAAGGCTCGTGGTGGCGGCGGTGGTGCGAAGAAGAAGCGCGCCGCTCCGGCCAGCAAGGAGAAGAAGGGGGCCCGTGCGGCCGGCGCAAAGAAGGCTGGCGGCGTGAAGGCGGCGACCGGTCGGAAGGCGGGCGCCGCCAAGAAGGCGTCTGCGGCGTCGGCCGCTCCCGCGGGTGCGAAGAAGGCGGCTGCGGCCAAGCCGGCCAAGGCCAAGTCGCCGTCGAAGGCGAAGAAGGCCGCCAAGGTTCCGACGAAGAAGCCGAAGGCGCCGCGCCCGAAGAAGGCGACGGCGACGCCGTCTAAGGCGAAGGCTTCGCCCAAGAAGAAGAAGTAAAAAGGGCAGGGAAGGGTTGGCGGTTGACACCGTCGCCTGGTGGCCGGCGCGCAACCAGAGGCTGTCGCGCGGTCCCGGACAAAAACAAAAACGGCCCTTCTCAGGGCCATCAAAGCACGTCGGGAAGGTGTTGATTGTCGTGTCGTGTCGTGGTCGGTCGGTTGCCTTGTTGTCTGTCTGTCTTGCTTGCTGGCGTTTGTTTGTTTCATGTGTGGATGGTGGTTGGATTGTGGGGTCGTTGGCGGGCGTGGGCGGCGGCGCCGCGGTTGGTGTTACATAAAGTGTATTTTACTTTTATTATTTCTACCTATTTATTTTGCGCCGCGTTTGTTTGTTTGTCTTGGTGGTGGTTTTGGAATAGTCTTTTTTGGCTTTGCTTTCCGGGCGTCACGTTTTGTGCCGTGGCCTGTGTGGGTGGCGCTATTGACGCTTGCGACTTGGCTCGGCCGGTGCGGTGCTTTTTTTTTTCTTTTGGAAACGGCGGCGCCGGGCCGGGCCGGGGGTGGGACGACTGGACTGGAGAGTGAGTGGGGAACTAGTCGTTGCGACCGACAAAGTTTTGCTCGCGACGGAGAGACGTTAGTGGCCCTGAAAAGGGCCGTTTTGTTTGTTTGGCGGTGTGCGGGTTTAGGCGCGCTCGCCGCGGATGCGGCGCGCGAGCTGGATGTCCTTGGGCATGATGGTGACTCGCTTGGCGTGGATTGCGCACAGGTTGGTGTCTTCGAAGAGGCCGACGAGGTAGGCCTCGCTGGCCTCCTGCAGGGCCATGACTGCGGAGCTCTGGAAGCGCAGGTCGGTCTTGAAGTCCTGGGCGATCTCGCGCACTAGGCGCTGGAATGGCAGCTTGCGGATGAGCAGCTCTGTGCTCTTCTGGTAGCGCCTGATTTCTCGCAGGGCGACGGTGCCCGGCCTGTAGCGGTGGGGCTTCTTGACGCCGCCGGTGGCGGGCGCGCTCTTCCTCGCCGCCTTGGTGGCGAGCTGTTTGCGCGGCGCCTTTCCGCCGGTGGACTTGCGGGCCGTTTGCTTTGTCCGGGCCATGGCTACTGCGGATGCGGATGCGGATGCGGATGCGGCGTGGAGGATATGCGTGCGCGACGGCGTCCGGTGCTGCCTTGACAACGGGCCCGCGCGCCCCGGGTGCTGCGCTTATATGCCCTCGGTGCGCGGTGGTGGGGGGAGGGGAGGGCGGGCCGCGGGGCCCCAGAGTCTATATAGGGGGGCGGCGCGCGCGCTGGGCGCCACAACCGTAGCCGACTCGCTAGCGCCGGGTGAGGAGCTTGCCTTGCTTTCTGTTTTTTATATTATTGTGGTTGAGACGCTTGAAGAAGAAGAATGACAGGCCGCGGCAAGGGAGGAAAGGGGCTCGGCAAGGGTGGCGCCAAGCGGCACCGCAAGGTGTTGCGCGACAACATCCAGGGCATCACGAAGCCCGCGATCCGCCGCCTGGCGCGCAGGGGCGGCGTGAAGCGCATCTCTGGTCTGATCTACGAGGAGACGCGCGGAGTGCTGAAGGTGTTCCTGGAGAACGTGATCCGCGACGCGGTGACGTACACTGAGCACGCCAAGCGCAAGACTGTGACGGCCATGGACGTGGTGTACGCCCTGAAGAGGCAGGGGCGCACCCTGTACGGTTTCGGCGGTTAGGCGGTGTGAGACCGAAGGAAGGAAAGAGAGATAGATTGAAAAACGGCCCTTTTCAGGGCCACCACAGTGTTCGGAAGTTGAAAAGTGCGAAAGAGTCTGTGTTGCTGGTTTTTCTTTTCCTTTTTAGTCTACTTGGCCTTTTAGTTTTGTTTGGAGTTTTTTTTGACGTGGTGTGCGGTGCGGTTGGGAGGGAAGGAAGCGTGCCCTTGCGTTGTGTGAGCTCCTTCCTTCCTTCCTTCCCCTCCCTCTTTGCTTGTATGCTTCTTGTCGGTGGATGGGCTGTGTGTTGCGGCGCGGCTGAGCGCCGAGGGGTTATTTTTGAGGTGTGTTGTTGTGCGCCACGTGTGCTGGTTAATGGTCGCGAGACTGTGCGTGCGTGGAGTTGAGTGGAGGAGGTGGCCAAGTACGTGTGTACAAGATGGCGGCGCCTGTGTGTGTAAGAAGGAAAAAAAAACCGTACACAGAGAGAGAGAGAGAGAGAGAGAGAGAGAGAGAGAGAGAGAAAAGTGGTGCGACGAACGACTGGAATTCTGCTTTGGACGTAGGTTTGTGTGGTGGCCCTGAAAAGGGCCGATTGTGTTTTGTTTTTTGAGCCGAGGCGGCAAATGGCGCGCTGCGTGCCAAGGGAGCACGCGGCGGTTGCCGATTGCGCTGTCTCTCTTTTAGGCCTTCTTCTCGGTCTTCTTTGGCAGCAGGACGGCCTGGATGTTGGGCAGGACACCTCCCTGTGCGATGGTGACGCCCGACAAGAGCTTGTTGAGCTCCTCGTCGTTGCGTATGGCGAGCTGCAGGTGGCGCGGGATGATGCGCGTCTTCTTGTTGTCGCGGGCCGCGTTTCCGGCCAGCTCGAGCACCTCAGCCGCGAGGTACTCCATGACGGCGGCGAGGTAGACGGGCGCCCCGGCGCCGACGCGCTCGGCGTAGTTTCCCTTGCGCAGGAGGCGGTGGATTCTGCCGACCGGGAACTGGAGCCCAGCCCTGCTTGAGCGGGACTTTGACTTGCCCTTGACTTTGCCTCCCTTTCCGCGTCCGGACATGGCGATGGGCTAGTTTGGAAAGAAGCGAGAAAGAAAAAGCACAACGCCCCAAACGGTGCGAGCCGCAGCGAGTCGAGCAGCGGAGTGCGTGCCGGCGCCGGCGGGGTGGGGGTCCTTTATGGGCTCGGGTGCGGCGGCCGGTTGCGCGCGCGCCCCATTGGTCGGCGGCCGCAGCAGGGCGAGCTGGTAAAGGTGCGGCGGCGGCGTGCGGCGGGTGCCACTGTGTGGGGAGACGCTGACTGGAGCGGAGCGCCTGACTGACTGACTGTTTGTTCGTGATGCCGCCCAAGACTAGCGGGAAAGCCGCCAAGAAGGCTGGCAAGGCGCAGAAGAACATTTCGAAGGGCGACAAGAAGAAGAAGCGCAAGAGGAAGGAGAGCTATGCCATCTACATCTACAAGGTGCTGAAGCAGGTGCACCCTGACACGGGCATCTCTTCGAAGGCGATGAGCATCATGAACAGCTTCGTGAACGACATTTTCGAGCGCATTGCGGCCGAGGCTTCTCGCCTGGCGCACTACAACAAGCGCTCGACCATCACGTCCCGCGAGATCCAGACCGCTGTGCGGCTCTTGCTGCCTGGCGAGCTGGCCAAGCACGCGGTGAGCGAGGGCACGAAGGCGGTGACCAAGTACACGAGCTCCAAGTAAGGAGGTGGCTCTTGGAAATAGGAGGCTCGTCCGCGGCGCGGCGAAGAAAAGAAAAAACGGCCCTTTTCAGGGCCACCAAAATGCCTTTGCGGGAAGGGCGGAATTGTTGTTGTTGTTGTTGTTGTTGTTGTGAGCGGGTGGACGGGCGGCACAGCTGTAGCTGTAGCTTGTGGTGTGGTGTGGTGCGGCGCCGGCGCCTTTGGTTTTGGTGTGACGTTGGGATACGCACTTTAGGCCACAGCCGGGTCGTGGGCGTGGGTGTTTCGAGACGTGTTGGTGTTAGGGGGGCGGATCGCTGGAGTTGGCTTGTTTGATATATATATTTTTTTTTTTTTTTTTGTCCCCTTTGTATGGTATGGCCGGAGGTGTGGAACGGAAAGCAAACCGCGATTGTCGGATGTCACACCGTTGGTGGCGAGGGTGAGAAACACGTTGCCGCCTACAGCTGCTTCTACGCCGAGCGGGTGGGTTAAGTTAGTAGTTGGTTGGTTGGGCGACGTAAAAGTGGAGCGTGGAGGTGTGTGTGAACGTGAGGAGACACGCATTGCATTGTATTTGTACGCGCGAGGTGAGTTAGGAGACCACGCGCCACGACGTACGGTGCCCTCTTTCGACCTGACGTCTGACGTCTGGAGGCGGTGTCGTCATTCTGGATGTACGTGTATTTTCCGCTCAGTTGAGTGAGGTGACGCGAGACGACGGCGTCGGTGGTGTTTTTGTTTTGTTGTTGGCGCCCCGGGGATGAAGAGGGGCACCCGACGGTAACGAGAGGTTGCACTTTGTGATCGGTCGAATGTCCGGGGAGCGAGGAATAGGGTGGGGGGTTGAAAAGAAACGCCAGTGTAGGGCAACGGGACGGTGAACGTTCCCGTGGTGTCGGAGGTGTGCAGTGGGGGGGAGGAAAAAAAAAAAGCGCGTAACGGCGCGGCTGCCGTGGTGGAAACGTTCTCTCCAACTGTGGTGGTGTCCCCTGTGTGTTTTGTTGTTCTCTATATCGTGTGTCCCCTCGCACAAGACGCTCTCTGGGCGGGTTTGATTCATTCATTTTTGCATAGTCACGTAGCGTAGAATGGAATGCGCAAGAGTTGAGTGAGACTGGCGACGGTATATGGTCTGAGCAGCGTCAGCTGCACTGCACTCCCCGGAAAAGAATCTTGGATGCCGTGCTAACTGAAATTTGGTGGACGGGGTTCTCAAGGCTGTTTTGCTATTTTCTTGTTTGTTTGTCTCTAGTTAAGATGGTGAAATGACGTCGAAGAAGCAGTATTGCAAATACTGTTATGGAAATGCCCTAGTTTGATGAAAGGAAATGTGTGTTGAATATACAGGATGGTAAAGACCAAGTGCGTTGAAAGAAACGTTGTGAAGGAACGAACGTTCCCTGAATTGGTTTCTTTTTGTTCCCGAGTTGTGTACAATGGACGACGGTTGTGCCATATCGCAGCATTGCATCATCCCCAGGTTTGATTTCAATTGAGCGATAAAAAAAGGAAAAAGAGAAGAACAAGAACACTATCGAAATGGTCTATGGTGTGTGACCCACAATTGTTGTCTTTAAATCACTTACCCAACCATGTCGTAAAAATATTTTTTTTTTTTTTTTTTTTTTTTTTTTTTTTACAGTGGCTGCCGAATGACCTAGATGTAACAGAGAGAGAGAGAAACACATGGCGTGTCAGATGTTTGTTTTCTTTTCCCCCCCCCCCCCCCTCTCGTCAAGTGGCAAATGCGAACACCGTCAGCTGTAATTGACGATCGACACTAGTATGGCGCGAAAAGGGGGTGCGACCTGTGCAGTTGTGGGTGAAACTTTGGGTGATGGGCTGTCATGCGGCATCGCGTGCGTTCATTACCCCTCGGCGGCGGCGGCGGCGGCGGCGGCGGCGCCGCAGCTCCGTCCAGCTCGCGCTCTCGGAAACAACCCTCTCGTAATGCCGCGTCTCCTCCGTCACTGCAATTTTCAAAGGGAAACCTGTGTGGCCG
Organism: Schistocerca gregaria; assembly: GCF_023897955.1. NCBI lineage: Eukaryota > Metazoa > Arthropoda > Insecta > Orthoptera > Acrididae > Schistocerca > Schistocerca gregaria. The sequence goes on along the minus strand of NW_026062713.1, from coordinate 59,185 downwards.
GTGGGGGTGTGTCAACCGTTGGCCCTCAAGCTCCGCCGACAAAAAGTGTTGAGTGTATCCAGTGTGAGAGAGGTTGACGCTTTTCGTGGTGTGTGTGTGTGTGTGTGTGTGTGTGTGTGTGGCAATGTTTTGAAAAGTTTGCAACGTACGTTAAGAAGTGTTGACGCTGAAACTTGCGGGCTGTGTGGCCCTGGTGGTTGGCTGGCTGGAGACGCGGGCGTGTCCAGTCGGTCGGTTGTTGTGGCTGAAAGGTACGTATACGGTTCCGCCGTCCCGTCGGAACTGCGTCTGTCTGGAAGGTATGACGTGACGTGCAGTTTTTATTAGGTCAGCCCTTGTTGTGTATTGTTCCATTTGTTGCTCACTCGTCACCCGTATTTGGTGTGGCGATGTATGTGGACGTACTGCTGGATCAGTGTCAGGGTTTCCGTGGGAGGTGTTGGTTGGGTTGGATTTGCCTGACACGGCTGAGTCCGCAATTGGCCTGCCGTTCGTTGATGCGATATGTGGGTTCTGAGGAAGAATGTGTACGAGATAGTTGCCCCTGCCCTGCCCTTTCTTTCGCGTTCGTGTGTGCCCCCCTTGTTGTGTAGTGTGGGTTGAACATGGTTCTTTACCGAGTGGGGGGGAATGGGATGGACGGATCCGTTGCTGTTGCTGTCACCGTCAAGACAACGCACGCACGCACGCACGCACCCCTGTCCTACGAGAAGGTGTGTCAACCGGGGTTTCGGTAGTCGTGTGTGTAGGGGACGGGGAGAAGCAAAGTGGAGAGTGCGGCACGGGCAGAGAGTGGAATTGGGGCGCGTTGATGTTGGGAAACATGCCCCAAGGGTTGCGGGATGATGTGGCGGTGAGAGCGGGGGGCGGGGGAGAAAAGAAAAGCGAAAAAGAACTAAGGAAGAGGAGGAGGCGTGCGTGTGCGCAGTGGCGGGGCCCCAAAGACCTGTCGTGTGGTGTCGGCCGAACGAACACGCGATCTAGTGTCGCGAACGCGTGTGCGGGGCAGCGTCGGCACGGAGAAGCGAGGAGGAGAGAGAGAGAGAGAGCTGGTCTGATGGGTATTTTTTACCCCCTGTACTCGAAGGACCGGATCTGTCCTTGATCCCTGCCTTCTGTCTGATTATGTTGGGTAACAAAATGATGGGATGATAGGGTCTCTTGGGTGTGTGTAGATGTTTGTTTGTTTGAGTGAGTGTTATGGTGTTTGTATTTTATTTTTGTTTATCATGGTATGTTGTAGTTTGTGGTGTTTTGTCGTGATGGGAAATGTCGTTCTTGGGTCGGGTGGATTTTGGTCCCAGATTTCTGATGAGTGGGTGGTTCGAATCCGTGGTTTGGTGGAAAAAAAACAAAAAAAAAAAAAAAAAAAAACTTTATGGATTTTTCTTTGGATGATTTCCGGGATTTTGATTGAGTATGTTATGGTTTGTGTATATGTCTCGGTTTGTCTGGTACCGGCCGGCATCAGCAGTAATTCTGAAGTATTTGTTCTGCACCCTTTTTTACTCTTGTTATGTTTGGTGTCTGCGGCCATTGACGAGATTTTTCAGAGCCGTAAGTGATGGCTGGTTCCTATGACGGTTTTGAAGATTTTCTTTTTGGCGCGCATATTTATTCTGTTTCCTTTGATGATTGGGTACAGTCTGAATATTGCTGCTGCAGCCTTGTTACAAACGTGTGTAACATGGTCTCTAAATGTCAACCTCTTGTCCAGCTTGATGCCTAGATACTTTATTGTGCCTGACCATGGAAGATTGTTATTTCTGAGGCGTATATGCAGGTTAGGAGGTATTCTTTTTGAATGTGAATCGTATTGTATTGCTTGGGTTTTCTCCGCGTTTATTGTTTTTTTGGTTAGCCCATTTCTGGATGGATTGTAGGTGTTGCTCTATTTTTGTGACTCTATATTGCAGGTTAGAACTGCTGCGGTAGACTGCAGTGTCGTCTGCAAATAGTGACAAGTGTCCTCCCAGCTGTTTGTTTGTGTATATTGAGTAGAGAATGGGCCCCAGCACTGAGCCTTGCGGGACTCCAGCCTCTATGGATCTAGTGTTACTTGCCGCTCCTGGTACATGGACATAGAATGCTCTGTTGCGGAGAAAAGAAGCAATAATGTGGATGGGGCAGTTGTACTGGTGGAGCTTGTAGATAAGGCGTTATCCGAATGCTTTTCCAATGTCAAGCAGGACTGCTCCAGTACTGTGTCTAATGTTTCTGGCCTGACATATGTGCTCGACTAGTCTGGTCACCTGGTGGGTGGTGCTGTGTTCTTCGCGGAATCGGAATTGTTGTGGGATGATTATGTTGTTATCCTTTAAGAATTGAATTTCTTCAGTTCAGTTTGAATGAGCTTTCCGAGAACCTTTCCAAGGAAGTTGGCCTATAGTTTTGCGGAAATAATAAGTCCTTGTTTGGCTTTGGTAATGTGATGACTCGGGCCTGTTTCCAAGTAGTTTAGTCTGAAGCAAGCATTATATATTGATGTTAGATAGATAATTGATAGTTGCTGGAGGTAGGTGATGTAGTAGTTGCGGTTTGATGGAATCTGGGCCTGATGCCTTCTTAGGATGTGTGTATGTTTGTGATGTGATAAGATACGGGGTTTCTGCGTTTATTGGATTGTGAAAGATGTTCTGATCGGGGCACTTAGGATGCGGTTTTACCCTTCTGAGTACCATTTCCTGGTGGTCATCAGTTTCGTCATCTACCGCTTCTGGTGCTTGGAATTGCCTTTCTAGTGAATCCGCCAGTGCTTCAGCTCGGTCTGTGGGGTCGTTCCTTCCCCATGTAGATGTAGATGTTTCGTGTCTAGTTTACGAGTTTTAAGAAATTTCCAGAATTTTTCCTGGTCCCTTCCTGCTTCTCGTAACGTTTCCTCCCACGCCTCGCTACGGTGGTTTTCGGAGCTCTCTTTTTGATCCTCCCGGCCAATTGCTCTGATTTTCGTCGGTCGGCTGGGTCCCTGTAGTTTTGCCATCTCTTTCTGGCGCGCGCGGGCTGCGGTTGGCGCCTTTGGTGGCAACGGCCGGGGCAAGCAGCGGTGTGTGGTGTGGTGCGGGGCGGGCAGGGGCAGTGGTGGTTGACGGATGGCCTGGGGGCCGAAAAACGGGCCGCCCGACGGCGGACGGCGGACGGCGGACGGATGTTGAGAGAGGCGGCGCGCACGCGTCTCGCGCGGACACAGGCGCCACAGCGTTGATGATTGGAAGGAGGTGCGGTGCGGGGATGGGCCCAGGAAAAAAGACGGTCGTGGCCCCTGTCTTGGGTGCGTGTCGACGTCAGCACCGTCGGTGTGGTGTGGTGTGGTGTGGTGTGGTGTGGTGTGTGTGTGGTGTGGGCAGGGAGGGGGGAAAAGCGGGCTGCGGGCTGCGGGCTGCGGGCTGCGGGCTGCGGAGGGAATGGTGGTGGGGAGTAGGCACACATGTGGGCGGGCGCAAAATCGGCCGGTGCCCGTAAACCGCGGCGGGATATTGGGTGGAAAAGAGGGAAATTGTAGAAAGGAAAACAAGCGGAGGGGGCGAATGTGGTGGGGTGGGGGGACGGGCGGGGGCGAGGCGACAGCTTGCTTTTTCTTTTTCATTTTATTTTATTTTGTTGTAGTGTTTTTGTTTTTTTTTGTTTTTTTGCGTGTGTGTGGCCTTGGAGAGGCTGGTCTTGTCTGGCTTACGCTTTGGGTGCGTGTGTTGGTACTTTTTCGTTTTTTCTTGTTCTGCAGAGCAGGGGCGGGGCGGTGGGAACGGCTGGCTGGCTGTGCCCAGAGGAGGAGGAGACGCTGGCGGCGGGCCCGGCTCCTGGGGCTGCTGTTGCATGCGCTGTGCAAAGAAAGGAAGAGTGGGTTTGTTTGGCTGGTGAAGTGCATTATTTAAGTGTGGGCTTGCCGGCCTGGCTCCGATGCGCAGGTAGATAGATGCCGGCGGCGACCGCAGGCAGGCGCGTTGTGTGTACAGAGGGACGAGCCATGTGTTTTGCAAGCAGGACGTGGCGTGCCGAGTGGAGAGGAGGCGGCGGCTCGGCTCGGTTCGGCCCGGTCCGGCGGTGCCGCGCTGTTGTCGCGGACGTGAGCGCCCCCTGGCGGGCGGGTGGTTGGCGGCGGCGTGGTGGACGCGTGTGGCAGTTGTGTGCACGGGTTGCTTGGGCGAGTGAGCAGTGGCTGGCGGTGTTGGCGCGTCGTCGGGGAGGTATGTGTTGCGGCCGCGTCTGCTGCGCGCTGCGTCGTTGTGTCGACTGTGTGTGGGCGTGGGCACGTGTGCTCTGGCGAGGGCGTCGTAAAAAAGTGGGTCGCGGTGTGCGTGCGTAGCCCGTGATGATGTATTGTGCGTCGCGTCGTTGTGTGCGAAACGGATGCCGAGAGGTGTGTGGTGAGTGCGAAGCGCGAATGTGCGGCGTTTGGCGGTTTCGGTGTGTTTTCTGTTTTTGCGGCGTGAGAGTGGGGCTGGCTGGCTGGCTGGCTGGCTGGCTGTTTGTTGTTGGTGTTGCCTTGTGTGTGTAGGTTGATGGCGCGACGCGGAGGGGACGCCGTTTGCTGCGTGCCTTGCCTCGCGTGTGTTGGCGCGCCGTGCATGTGTTTGGGTCGTGGGGGCGGTGTTTTTGTTTGTATTTGGATTTTCATTTTTTGGCGTGTTGTGTCGTGTATGGCAAGGGCGAGAGGAGTAGTGCGGTAGTGTCGTTGCGGCACGGGCGTCTGGTGGGGCTGTGCGTCGTGGCGGGGAAGGTGTGTAGGTTGCGGCGATGCGGCGAGCCCAGCCCGTCGTTTGACGGTGTGCCGGGTGAGTTGCGCTGCGAATCGAGTGTGGCGGGAAGGGAGCTGCGTGGCGCCTGCGTCCGTTGGCAGCAGGGGCTGTGCCTTTTGAGAGTTTGTTTGATTTCGGGACGACGACGACGACGACTGGTTGGTTGGTGGGTGGGGTGGCGTGCACGTTTGTCGTACTGGGCGAGTCGATTGCCTGCCGGCTGGCGAAAGGTGCGCCGCCGCCCGTCTCTCGCGCTCTGTGTTGTTTTTTTTTTTTTTCTGTGTGTGTCGGCTGCGTTTTTGTTTGCGGTGCGCGCGAAGACGGTGGTGCCGAAAGTGTGCCGGCGTGGCGTTGCGACCGCGACGAGCCGCGGGCGCGCCATTTGGCTGGTGTTGCGTGAAGAGCGGCTGTGTACGGGTAGTGGCTGTAGCCGTACGTGTACGTGCACGTGCATCCGGCCCGGCCGCCAGCCCAGCCCAGCCCAGCCCAGCCCAGCCCAGCCCAGCCCAGCCCAGCCGAGTCGGGTGAGCGGAGGCCGACACGTGGTGGTGCTGTGCTCTCTCGGCTCGGGGGGGTTTGTGTGTGTGTGTGTGTGTGTGCGTGCGTGCGTGTGTGTCTCGTTCGCTCTCCGGAATCTGCTCGTTCTGCTGATCCCCGCCTGTCGGCGTCGTTTATTTTTACTTATTTATTTTTTACCTGTTGTTTGTTTTTCGACGTCGTCTTGCAGTTTTGTCCTTTGCGGCGTGCCGACGACCCGCCGCGCGACCTTATGAAACCCCAAAGCGTGGCGTGGCGTGGCGTGGCGTGGCCGAGCCGCAGCAGCTAAGGGGGTGCGGCCGCCTCGACGCCTTAACCTCCTAAACTTCTTTAAGCCGTTAACGCAGCCACCTAAACTAACGTAACCTAACGTAAGCCCTTAGGCCAACCCCCAAGTCGCCTTAACCTAACGTACGTGACCGCAACCTTAGCTTAACGCCTACGTTAAGACGTGACGTCACGTCAACGCTTAACCTAACCCTGACGCCTTCTTAGCCTAACCTGACGTAACCTAAGGTAAGGTAACCGTTGAAAGAAAGAAACCACCTTTGTTTTGACGTTGAGGCGTGTAAGGTCGGCTGTGAGGGCAGATTCGGTGTGTCTGTAGTTGGGGCTGGCTGGTAATTTATTTTGTTTGTTTGTTTATCGTTGTCTTGTTTTCGCCTGTGGCGGGGGGGTTGGCGCTCCGTCGGCCGGTGCCATGTTGCGCAGGCGGCGATCGTAAAAAAGTAGAAAAAAAAAAAGAAAAAAGAAAAAAAAAATGTGTTGGAAGGGCTGTGGGTGTTGGCGGGCGAGGCGAGAGGAGGAGGACGGCCCGCGGCCGTGGCCCGACGGCTGCGGGCCGATCGGGAAAACGGCGGAAGGCGATGGGGCGGCGGAGGTGCGTTTGTGCACGGCCGTCATCGCCGCACGACTCGGCTCGTGTGGCTGTGGCGCCGGCCGCGGTGGCCGGGCTGCCGCGGCGACGGTGTGGGAGTTTTGACGAAGGTTTGGCCATTGTGGCGGGTCGTCGGCTGGGGCTGTGGGGGCGGCATTTGGGCGGGGGCGGCGATTCTCGGCGGGCCGACCCAGGCTGTGGCGCGCGGTGGCTGCAGTTTGGCCGTGGTTTGCGGCGCCGCCGCGGCGACTGGTTGGCGACCGTGGTGTCGGTGTGTGTAGCCCCATCCTCGGTGGTTTGAATGGCGCGGGTGGTTGCGGCGCAGGTTGGGGGCTGCTCCGCGCAGGCTGTCGGACGTTGGGCGGTAGCAAGCGCGGGAGGCGCGGCGCGGCGGCGCGGCGGCGCGCCGAGTGGCGGCCGCTCTCTCGGCCGTCCGCGCCCGCCCGCGACACTGGCTGGGCCAGGCGCGTGCGCGGCTATTCTCTGCTGCGCGCCCCTCGCTGTTGTGCGTCGTCGAAGGAGAGAAGGAAGCGAAAGCAAGGGGAAAAAAGAAAAGAGAACAGGCAAAAGATGGCAGACCAGGCGGCTACGAACGAGACTGCCGCGGCACCCGCCGCCACCGGCACTACGAAGAAGGCCAAGTCTGCGTCGTCTGCGAAGAAGCCGCGCGCCAAGCCTGCGCACCCGCGCACCTCTGAGATGGTGACGGCCGCCATCAAGAGTCTGAAGGAGCGCGGCGGGTCGTCGCTGCAGGCGATCAAGAAGTACATTGCCGCGCACTACAAGCTGGACGCGGAGAAGCTGGCGCCCTTTATCAAGAAGTACCTCAAGTCGGCCGTCGTGGCTGGCGAGCTGGTGCAGACGAAGGGGAAGGGCGCGTCGGGCTCTTTCAAGCTTGCCGGCGCCGGCGGCGGGGCGGCCGAGGGCGGCAAGGCTCGTGGTGGCGGCGGTGGTGCGAAGAAGAAGCGCGCCGCTCCGGCCAGCAAGGAGAAGAAGGGGGCCCGTGCGGCCGGCGCAAAGAAGGCTGGCGGCGTGAAGGCGGCGACCGGTCGGAAGGCGGGCGCCGCCAAGAAGGCGTCTGCGGCGTCGGCCGCTCCCGCGGGTGCGAAGAAGGCGGCTGCGGCCAAGCCGGCCAAGGCCAAGTCGCCGTCGAAGGCGAAGAAGGCCGCCAAGGTTCCGACGAAGAAGCCGAAGGCGCCGCGCCCGAAGAAGGCGACGGCGACGCCGTCTAAGGCGAAGGCTTCGCCCAAGAAGAAGAAGTAAAAAGGGCAGGGAAGGGTTGGCGGTTGACACCGTCGCCTGGTGGCCGGCGCGCAACCAGAGGCTGTCGCGCGGTCCCGGACAAAAACAAAAACGGCCCTTCTCAGGGCCATCAAAGCACGTCGGGAAGGTGTTGATTGTCGTGTCGTGTCGTGGTCGGTCGGTTGCCTTGTTGTCTGTCTGTCTTGCTTGCTGGCGTTTGTTTGTTTCATGTGTGGATGGTGGTTGGATTGTGGGGTCGTTGGCGGGCGTGGGCGGCGGCGCCGCGGTTGGTGTTACATAAAGTGTATTTTACTTTTATTATTTCTACCTATTTATTTTGCGCCGCGTTTGTTTGTTTGTCTTGGTGGTGGTTTTGGAATAGTCTTTTTTGGCTTTGCTTTCCGGGCGTCACGTTTTGTGCCGTGGCCTGTGTGGGTGGCGCTATTGACGCTTGCGACTTGGCTCGGCCGGTGCGGTGCTTTTTTTTTTCTTTTGGAAACGGCGGCGCCGGGCCGGGCCGGGGGTGGGACGACTGGACTGGAGAGTGAGTGGGGAACTAGTCGTTGCGACCGACAAAGTTTTGCTCGCGACGGAGAGACGTTAGTGGCCCTGAAAAGGGCCGTTTTGTTTGTTTGGCGGTGTGCGGGTTTAGGCGCGCTCGCCGCGGATGCGGCGCGCGAGCTGGATGTCCTTGGGCATGATGGTGACTCGCTTGGCGTGGATTGCGCACAGGTTGGTGTCTTCGAAGAGGCCGACGAGGTAGGCCTCGCTGGCCTCCTGCAGGGCCATGACTGCGGAGCTCTGGAAGCGCAGGTCGGTCTTGAAGTCCTGGGCGATCTCGCGCACTAGGCGCTGGAATGGCAGCTTGCGGATGAGCAGCTCTGTGCTCTTCTGGTAGCGCCTGATTTCTCGCAGGGCGACGGTGCCCGGCCTGTAGCGGTGGGGCTTCTTGACGCCGCCGGTGGCGGGCGCGCTCTTCCTCGCCGCCTTGGTGGCGAGCTGTTTGCGCGGCGCCTTTCCGCCGGTGGACTTGCGGGCCGTTTGCTTTGTCCGGGCCATGGCTACTGCGGATGCGGATGCGGATGCGGATGCGGCGTGGAGGATATGCGTGCGCGACGGCGTCCGGTGCTGCCTTGACAACGGGCCCGCGCGCCCCGGGTGCTGCGCTTATATGCCCTCGGTGCGCGGTGGTGGGGGGAGGGGAGGGCGGGCCGCGGGGCCCCAGAGTCTATATAGGGGGGCGGCGCGCGCGCTGGGCGCCACAACCGTAGCCGACTCGCTAGCGCCGGGTGAGGAGCTTGCCTTGCTTTCTGTTTTTTATATTATTGTGGTTGAGACGCTTGAAGAAGAAGAATGACAGGCCGCGGCAAGGGAGGAAAGGGGCTCGGCAAGGGTGGCGCCAAGCGGCACCGCAAGGTGTTGCGCGACAACATCCAGGGCATCACGAAGCCCGCGATCCGCCGCCTGGCGCGCAGGCAGGGGCGGCGTGAAGCGCATCTCTGGTCTGATCTACGAGGAGACGCGCGGAGTGCTGAAGGTGTTCCTGGAGAACGTGATCCGCGACGCGGTGACGTACACTGAGCACGCCAAGCGCAAGACTGTGACGGCCATGGACGTGGTGTACGCCCTGAAGAGGCAGGGGCGCACCCTGTACGGTTTCGGCGGTTAGGCGGTGTGAGACCGAAGGAAGGAAAGAGAGATAGATTGAAAAACGGCCCTTTTCAGGGCCACCACAGTGTTCGGAAGTTGAAAAGTGCGAAAGAGTCTGTGTTGCTGGTTTTTCTTTTCCTTTTTAGTCTACTTGGCCTTTTAGTTTTGTTTGGAGTTTTTTTTGACGTGGTGTGCGGTGCGGTTGGGAGGGAAGGAAGCGTGCCCTTGCGTTGTGTGAGCTCCTTCCTTCCTTCCTTCCCCTCCCTCTTTGCTTGTATGCTTCTTGTCGGTGGATGGGCTGTGTGTTGCGGCGCGGCTGAGCGCCGAGGGGTTATTTTTGAGGTGTGTTGTTGTGCGCCACGTGTGCTGGTTAATGGTCGCGAGACTGTGCGTGCGTGGAGTTGAGTGGAGGAGGTGGCCAAGTACGTGTGTACAAGATGGCGGCGCCTGTGTGTGTAAGAAGGAAAAAAAAACCGTACACAGAGAGAGAGAGAGAGAGAGAGAGAGAGAGAGAGAGAGAGAAAAGTGGTGCGACGAACGACTGGAATTCTGCTTTGGACGTAGGTTTGTGTGGTGGCCCTGAAAAGGGCCGATTGTGTTTTGTTTTTTGAGCCGAGGCGGCAAATGGCGCGCTGCGTGCCAAGGGAGCACGCGGCGGTTGCCGATTGCGCTGTCTCTCTTTTAGGCCTTCTTCTCGGTCTTCTTTGGCAGCAGGACGGCCTGGATGTTGGGCAGGACACCTCCCTGTGCGATGGTGACGCCCGACAAGAGCTTGTTGAGCTCCTCGTCGTTGCGTATGGCGAGCTGCAGGTGGCGCGGGATGATGCGCGTCTTCTTGTTGTCGCGGGCCGCGTTTCCGGCCAGCTCGAGCACCTCAGCCGCGAGGTACTCCATGACGGCGGCGAGGTAGACGGGCGCCCCGGCGCCGACGCGCTCGGCGTAGTTTCCCTTGCGCAGGAGGCGGTGGATTCTGCCGACCGGGAACTGGAGCCCAGCCCTGCTTGAGCGGGACTTTGACTTGCCCTTGACTTTGCCTCCCTTTCCGCGTCCGGACATGGCGATGGGCTAGTTTGGAAAGAAGCGAGAAAGAAAAAGCACAACGCCCCAAACGGTGCGAGCCGCAGCGAGTCGAGCAGCGGAGTGCGTGCCGGCGCCGGCGGGGTGGGGGTCCTTTATGGGCTCGGGTGCGGCGGCCGGTTGCGCGCGCGCCCCATTGGTCGGCGGCCGCAGCAGGGCGAGCTGGTAAAGGTGCGGCGGCGGCGTGCGGCGGGTGCCACTGTGTGGGGAGACGCTGACTGGAGCGGAGCGCCTGACTGACTGACTGACTGCGCGTGCCTGCCTGCCTGCCTGCCTGCCTGCCTGTTTGTTCGTGATGCCGCCCAAGACTAGCGGGAAAGCCGCCAAGAAGGCTGGCAAGGCGCAGAAGAACATTTCGAAGGGCGACAAGAAGAAGAAGCGCAAGAGGAAGGAGAGCTATGCCATCTACATCTACAAGGTGCTGAAGCAGGTGCACCCTGACACGGGCATCTCTTCGAAGGCGATGAGCATCATGAACAGCTTCGTGAACGACATTTTCGAGCGCATTGCGGCCGAGGCTTCTCGCCTGGCGCACTACAACAAGCGCTCGACCATCACGTCCCGCGAGATCCAGACCGCTGTGCGGCTCTTGCTGCCTGGCGAGCTGGCCAAGCACGCGGTGAGCGAGGGCACGAAGGCGGTGACCAAGTACACGAGCTCCAAGTAAGGAGGTGGCTCTTGGAAATAGGAGGCTCGTCCGCGGCGCGGCGAAGAAAAGAAAAAACGGCCCTTTTCAGGGCCACCAAAATGCCTTTGCGGGAAGGGCGGAATTGTTGTTGTTGTTGTTGTTGTTGTTGTGAGCGGGTGGACGGGCGGCACAGCTGTAGCTGTAGCTTGTGGTGTGGTGTGGTGCGGCGCCGGCGCCTTTGGTTTTGGTGTGACGTTGGGATACGCACTTTAGGCCACAGCCGGGTCGTGGGCGTGGGTGTTTCGAGACGTGTTGGTGTTAGGGGGGCGGATCGCTGGAGTTGGCTTGTTTGATATATATATTTTTTTTTTTTTTTTTGTCCCCTTTGTATGGTATGGCCGGAGGTGTGGAACGGAAAGCAAACCGCGATTGTCGGATGTCACACCGTTGGTGGCGAGGGTGAGAAACACGTTGCCGCCTACAGCTGCTTCTACGCCGAGCGGGTGGGTTAAGTTAGTAGTTGGTTGGTTGGGCGACGTAAAAGTGGAGCGTGGAGGTGTGTGTGAACGTGAGGAGACACGCATTGCATTGTATTTGTACGCGCGAGGTGAGTTAGGAGACCACGCGCCACGACGTACGGTGCCCTCTTTCGACCTGACGTCTGACGTCTGGAGGCGGTGTCGTCATTCTGGATGTACGTGTATTTTCCGCTCAGTTGAGTGAGGTGACGCGAGACGACGGCGTCGGTGGTGTTTTTGTTTTGTTGTTGGCGCCCCGGGGATGAAGAGGGGCACCCGACGGTAACGAGAGGTTGCACTTTGTGATCGGTCGAATGTCCGGGGAGCGAGGAATAGGGTGGGGGGTTGAAAAGAAACGCCAGTGTAGGGCAACGGGACGGTGAACGTTCCCGTGGTGTCGGAGGTGTGCAGTGGGGGGGAGGAAAAAAAAAAAGCGCGTAACGGCGCGGCTGCCGTGGTGGAAACGTTCTCTCCAACTGTGGTGGTGTCCCCTGTGTGTTTTGTTGTTCTCTATATCGTGTGTCCCCTCGCACAAGACGCTCTCTGGGCGGGTTTGATTCATTCATTTTTGCATAGTCACGTAGCGTAGAATGGAATGCGCAAGAGTTGAGTGAGACTGGCGACGGTATATGGTCTGAGCAGCGTCAGCTGCACTGCACTCCCCGGAAAAGAATCTTGGATGCCGTGCTAACTGAAATTTGGTGGACGGGGTTCTCAAGGCTGTTTTGCTATTTTCTTGTTTGTTTGTCTCTAGTTAAGATGGTGAAATGACGTCGAAGAAGCAGTATTGCAAATACTGTTATGGAAATGCCCTAGTTTGATGAAAGGAAATGTGTGTTGAATATACAGGATGGTAAAGACCAAGTGCGTTGAAAGAAACGTTGTGAAGGAACGAACGTTCCCTGAATTGGTTTCTTTTTGTTCCCGAGTTGTGTACAATGGACGACGGTTGTGCCATATCGCAGCATTGCATCATCCCCAGGTTTGATTTCAATTGAGCGATAAAAAAAGGAAAAAGAGAAGAACAAGAACACTATCGAAATGGTCTATGGTGTGTGACCCACAATTGTTGTCTTTAAATCACTTACCCAACCATGTCGTAAAAATATTTTTTTTTTTTTTTTTTTTTTTTTTTTTTTTTACAGTGGCTGCCGAATGACCTAGATGTAACAGAGAGAGAGAGAAACACATGGCGTGTCAGATGTTTGTTTTCTTTTCCCCCCCCCCCCCCCTCTCGTCAAGTGGCAAATGCGAACACCGTCAGCTGTAATTGACGATCGACACTAGTATGGCGCGAAAAGGGGGTGCGACCTGTGCAGTTGTGGGTGAAACTTTGGGTGTTGGGCTGTCATGCGGCATCGCGTGCGTTCATTACCCCTCGGCGGCGGCGGCGGCGGCGGCGGCGGCGCCGCAGCTCCGTCCAGCTCGCGCTCTCGGAAACAACCCTCTCGTAATGCCGCGTCTCCTCCGTCACTGCAATTTTCAAAGGGAAACCTGTGTGGCCGGTGGGGGTGTGTCAACCGTTGGCCCTCAAGCTCCGCCGACAAAAAGTGTTGAGTGTATCCAGTGTGAGAGAGGTTGACGCTTTTCGTGGTGTGTGTGTGTGTGTGTGTGTGTGTGTGTGTGGCAATGTTTTGAAAAGTTTGCAACGTACGTTAAGAAGTGTTGACGCTGAAACTTGCGGGCTGTGTGGCCCTGGTGGTTGGCTGGCTGGAGACGCGGGCGTGTCCAGTCGGTCGGTTGTTGTGGCTGAAAGGTACGTATACGGTTCCGCCGTCCCGTCGGAACTGCGTCTGTCTGGAAGGTATGACGTGACGTGCAGTTTTTATTAGGTCAGCCCTTGTTGTGTATTGTTCCATTTGTTGCTCACTCGTCACCCGTATTTGGTGTGGCGATGTATGTGGACGTACTGCTGGATCAGTGTCAGGGTTTCCGTGGGAGGTGTTGGTTGGGTTGGATTTGCCTGACACGGCTGAGTCCGCAATTGGCCTGCCGTTCGTTGATGCGATATGTGGGTTCTGAGGAAGAATGTGTACGAGATAGTTGCCCCTGCCCTGCCCTTTCTTTCGCGTTCGTGTGTGCCCCCCTTGTTGTGTAGTGTGGGTTGAACATGGTTCTTTACCGAGTGGGGGGGAATGGGATGGACGGATCCGTTGCTGTTGCTGTCACCGTCAAGACAACGCACGCACGCACGCACGCACCCCTGTCCTACGAGAAGGTGTGTCAACCGGGGTTTCGGTAGTCGTGTGTGTAGGGGACGGGGAGAAGCAAAGTGGAGAGTGCGGCACGGGCAGAGAGTGGAATTGGGGCGCGTTGATGTTGGGAAACATGCCCCAAGGGTTGCGGGATGATGTGGCGGTGAGAGCGGGGGGCGGGGGAGAAAAGAAAAGCGAAAAAGAACTAAGGAAGAGGAGGAGGCGTGCGTGTGCGCAGTGGCGGGGCCCCAAAGACCTGTCGTGTGGTGTCGGCCGAACGCGAGCGCGAACGCGAACGCGAACGCGTGTGCGGGGCAGCGTCGGCACGGAGAAGCGAGGAGGAGAGAGAGAGAGAGAGCTGGTCTGATGGGTATTTTTTACCCCCTGTACTCGAAGGACCGGATCTGTCCTTGATCCCTGCCTTCTGTCTGATTATGTTGGGTAACAAAATGATGGGATGATAGGGTCTCTTGGGTGTGTGTAGATGTTTGTTTGTTTGAGTGAGTGTTATGGTGTTTGTATTTTATTTTTGTTTATCATGGTATGTTGTAGTTTGTGGTGTTTTGTCGTGATGGGAAATGTCGTTCTTGGGTCGGGTGGATTTTGGTCCCAGATTTCTGATGAGTGGGTGGTTCGAATCCGTGGTTTGGTGGAAAAAAAACAAAAAAAAAAAAAAAAAAAAACTTTATGGATTTTTCTTTGGATGATTTCCGGGATTTTGATTGAGTATGTTATGGTTTGTGTATATGTCTCGGTTTGTCTGGTACCGGCCGGCATCAGCAGTAATTCTGAAGTATTTGTTCTGCACCCTTTTTTACTCTTGTTATGTTTGGTGTCTGCGGCCATTGACGAGATTTTTCAGAGCCGTAAGTGATGGCTGGTTCCTATGACGGTTTTGAAGATTTTCTTTTTGGCGCGCATATTTATTCTGTTTCCTTTGATGATTGGGTACAGTCTGAATATTGCTGCTGCAGCCTTGTTACAAACGTGTGTAACATGGTCTCTAAATGTCAACCTCTTGTCCAGCTTGATGCCTAGATACTTTATTGTGCCTGACCATGGAAGATTGTTATTTCTGAGGCGTATATGCAGGTTAGGAGGTATTCTTTTTGAATGTGAATCGTATTGTATTGCTTGGGTTTTCTCCGCGTTTATTGTTTTTTTGGTTAGCCCATTTCTGGATGGATTGTAGGTGTTGCTCTATTTTTGTGACTCTATATTGCAGGTTAGAACTGCTGCGGTAGACTGCAGTGTCGTCTGCAAATAGTGACAAGTGTCCTCCCAGCTGTTTGTTTGTGTATATTGAGTAGAGAATGGGCCCCAGCACTGAGCCTTGCGGGACTCCAGCCTCTATGGATCTAGTGTTACTTGCCGCTCCTGGTACATGGACATAGAATGCTCTGTTGCGGAGAAAAGAAGCAATAATGTGGATGGGGCAGTTGTACTGGTGGAGCTTGTAGATAAGGCGTTATCCGAATGCTTTTCCAATGTCAAGCAGGACTGCTCCAGTACTGTGTCTAATGTTTCTGGCCTGACATATGTGCTCGACTAGTCTGGTCACCTGGTGGGTGGTGCTGTGTTCTTCGCGGAATCGGAATTGTTGTGGGATGATTATGTTGTTATCCTTTAAGAATTGAATTTCTTCAGTTCAGTTTGAATGAGCTTTCCGAGAACCTTTCCAAGGAAGTTGGCCTATAGTTTTGCGGAAATAATAAGTCCTTGTTTGGCTTTGGTAATGTGATGACTCGGGCCTGTTTCCAAGTAGTTTAGTCTGAAGCAAGCATTATATATTGATGTTAGATAGATAATTGATAGTTGCTGGAGGTAGGTGATGTAGTAGTTGCGGTTTGATGGAATCTGGGCCTGATGCCTTCTTAGGATGTGTGTATGTTTGTGATGTGATAAGATACGGGGTTTCTGCGTTTATTGGATTGTGAAAGATGTTCTGATCGGGGCACTTAGGATGCGGTTTTACCCTTCTGAGTACCATTTCCTGGTGGTCATCAGTTTCGTCATCTACCGCTTCTGGTGCTTGGAATTGCCTTTCTAGTGAATCCGCCAGTGCTTCAGCTCGGTCTGTGGGGTCGTTCCTTCCCCATGTAGATGTAGATGTTTCGTGTCTAGTTTACGAGTTTTAAGAAATTTCCAGAATTTTTCCTGGTCCCTTCCTGCTTCTCGTAACGTTTCCTCCCACGCCTCGCTACGGTGGTTTTCGGAGCTCTCTTTTTGATCCTCCCGGCCAATTGCTCTGATTTTCGTCGGTCGGCTGGGTCCCTGTAGTTTTGCCATCTCTTTCTGGCGCGCGCGGGCTGCGGTTGGCGCCTTTGGTGGCAACGGCCGGGGCAAGCAGCGGTGTGTGGTGTGGTGCGGGGCGGGCAGGGGCAGTGGTGGTTGACGGATGGCCTGGGGGCCGAAAAACGGGCCGGCCGGCGGACGGATGTTGAGAGAGGCGGCGCGCACGCGTCTCGCGCGGACACAGGCGCCACAGCGTTGATGATTGGAAGGAGGTGCGGTGCGGGGATGGGCCCAGGAAAAAAGACGGTCGTGGCCCCTGTCTTGGGTGCGTGTCGACGTCAGCACCGTCGGTGTGGTGTGGTGTGGTGTGGTGTGGTGTGGTGTGGTGTGGTGTGGTGTGGGCAGGGAGGGGGGAAAAGCGGGCTGCGGGCTGCGGGCTGCGGGCTGCGGGCTGCGGGGGCTGCGGGCTGCGGAGGGAATGGTGGTGGGGAGTAGGCACACATGTGGGCGGGCGCAAAATCGGCCGGTGCCCGTAAACCGCGGCGGGATATTGGGTGGAAAAGAGGGAAATTGTAGAAAGGAAAACAAGCGGAGGGGGCGAATGTGGTGGGGTGGGGGGACGGGCGGGGGCGAGGCGACAGCTTGCTTTTTCTTTTTCATTTTATTTTATTTTGTTGTAGTGTTTTTGTTTTTTTTTGTTTTTTTGCGTGTGTGTGGCCTTGGAGAGGCTGGTCTTGTCTGGCTTACGCTTTGGGTGCGTGTGTTGGTACTTTTTCGTTTTTTCTTGTTCTGCAGAGCAGGGGCGGGGCGGTGGGAACGGCTGGCTGGCTGTGCCCAGAGGAGGAGGAGACGCTGGCGGCGGGCCCGGCTCCTGGGGCTGCTGTTGCATGCGCTGTGCAAAGAAAGGAAGAGTGGGTTTGTTTGGCTGGTGAAGTGCATTATTTAAGTGTGGGCTTGCCGGCCTGGCTCCGATGCGCAGGTAGATAGATGCCGGCGGCGACCGCAGGCAGGCGCGTTGTGTGTACAGAGGGACGAGCCATGTGTTTTGCAAGCAGGACGTGGCGTGCCGAGTGGAGAGGAGGCGGCGGCTCGGCTCGGTTCGGCCCGGTCCGGCGGTGCCGCGCTGTTGTCGCGGACGTGAGCGCCCCCTGGCGGGCGGGTGGTTGGCGGCGGCGTGGTGGACGCGTGTGGCAGTTGTGTGCACGGGTTGCTTGGGCGAGTGAGCAGTGGCTGGCGGTGTTGGCGCGTCGTCGGGGAGGTATGTGTTGCGGCCGCGTCTGCTGCGCGCTGCGTCGTTGTGTCGACTGTGTGTGGGCGTGGGCACGTGTGCTCTGGCGAGGGCGTCGTAAAAAAGTGGGTCGCGGTGTGCGTGCGTAGCCCGTGATGATGTATTGTGCGTCGCGTCGTTGTGTGCGAAACGGATGCCGAGAGGTGTGTGGTGAGTGCGAAGCGCGAATGTGCGGCGTTTGGCGGTTTCGGTGTGTTTTCTGTTTTTGCGGCGTGAGAGTGGGGCTGGCTGGCTGGCTGGCTGGCTGGCTGTTTGTTGTTGGTGTTGCCTTGTGTGTGTAGGTTGATGGCGCGACGCGGAGGGGACGCCGTTTGCTGCGTGCCTTGCCTCGCGTGTGTTGGCGCGCCGTGCATGTGTTTGGGTCGTGGGGGCGGTGTTTTTGTTTGTATTTGGATTTTCATTTTTTGGCGTGTTGTGTCGTGTATGGCAAGGGCGAGAGGAGTAGTGCGGTAGTGTCGTTGCGGCACGGGCGTCTGGTGGGGCTGTGCGTCGTGGCGGGGAAGGTGTGTAGGTTGCGGCGATGCGGCGAGCCCAGCCCGTCGTTTGACGGTGTGCCGGGTGAGTTGCGCTGCGAATCGAGTGTGGCGGGAAGGGAGCTGCGTGGCGCCTGCGTCCGTTGGCAGCAGGGGCTGTGCCTTTTGAGAGTTTGTTTGATTTCGGGACGACGACGACGACGACTGGTTGGTTGGTGGGTGGGGTGGCGTGCACGTTTGTCGTACTGGGCGAGTCGATTGCCTGCCGGCTGGCGAAAGGTGCGCCGCCGCCCGTCTCTCGCGCTCTGTGTTGTTTTTTTTTTTTTTCTGTGTGTGTCGGCTGCGTTTTTGTTTGCGGTGCGCGCGAAGACGGTGGTGCCGAAAGTGTGCCGGCGTGGCGTTGCGACCGCGACGAGCCGCGGGCGCGCCATTTGGCTGGTGTTGCGTGAAGAGCGGCTGTGTACGGGTAGTGGCTGTAGCCGTACGTGTACGTGCACGTGCATCCGGCCCGGCCGCCAGCCCAGCCCAGCCCAGCCCAGCCCAGCCCAGCCCAGCCCAGCCCAGCCGAGTCGGGTGAGCGGAGGCCGACACGTGGTGGTGCTGTGCTCTCTCGGCTCGGGGGGGTTTGTGTGTGTGTGTGTGTGTGTGCGTGCGTGCGTGTGTGTCTCGTTCGCTCTCCGGAATCTGCTCGTTCTGCTGATCCCCGCCTGTCGGCGTCGTTTATTTTTACTTATTTATTTTTTACCTGTTGTTTGTTTTTCGACGTCGTCTTGCAGTTTTGTCCTTTGCGGCGTGCCGACGACCCGCCGCGCGACCTTATGAAACCCCAAAGCGTGGCGTGGCGTGGCGTGGCGTGGCCGAGCCGCAGCAGCTAAGGGGGTGCGGCCGCCTCGACGCCTTAACCTCCTAAACTTCTTTAAGCCGTTAACGCAGCCACCTAAACTAACGTAACCTAACGTAAGCCCTTAGGCCAACCCCCAAGTCGCCTTAACCTAACGTACGTGACCGCAACCTTAGCTTAACGCCTACGTTAAGACGTGACGTCACGTCAACGCTTAACCTAACCCTGACGCCTTCTTAGCCTAACCTGACGTAACCTAAGGTAAGGTAACCGTTGAAAGAAAGAAACCACCTTTGTTTTGACGTTGAGGCGTGTAAGGTCGGCTGTGAGGGCAGATTCGGTGTGTCTGTAGTTGGGGCTGGCTGGTAATTTATTTTGTTTGTTTGTTTATCGTTGTCTTGTTTTCGCCTGTGGCGGGGGGGTTGGCGCTCCGTCGGCCGGTGCCATGTTGCGCAGGCGGCGATCGTAAAAAAGTAGAAAAAAAAAAAGAAAAAAGAAAAAAAAAATGTGTTGGAAGGGCTGTGGGTGTTGGCGGGCGAGGCGAGAGGAGGAGGACGGCCCGCGGCCGTGGCCCGACGGCTGCGGGCCGATCGGGAAAACGGCGGAAGGCGATGGGGCGGCGGAGGTGCGTTTGTGCACGGCCGTCATCGCCGCACGACTCGGCTCGTGTGGCTGTGGCGCCGGCCGCGGTGGCCGGGCTGCCGCGGCGACGGTGTGGGAGTTTTGACGAAGGTTTGGCCATTGTGGCGGGTCGTCGGCTGGGGCTGTGGGGGCGGCATTTGGGCGGGGGCGGCGATTCTCGGCGGGCCGACCCAGGCTGTGGCGCGCGGTGGCTGCAGTTTGGCCGTGGTTTGCGGCGCCGCCGCGGCGACTGGTTGGCGACCGTGGTGTCGGTGTGTGTAGCCCCATCCTCGGTGGTTTGAATGGCGCGGGTGGTTGCGGCGCAGGTTGGGGGCTGCTCCGCGCAGGCTGTCGGACGTTGGGCGGTAGCAAGCGCGGGAGGCGCGGCGCGGCGGCTCGCTCGCTATAACTATCGAGCAGTCCTATGCTCGAGTGTTGGCAGTATAAGCGATCTAGCGCTATTCCTGCTGATAAAATGGTTTTCTGAAAACGGAGAGTCCTATCTTGGTGAACCGTCCTCTCGGATGCATTGCATCCTATGGGGTTACGAGTGGTTTAGGCTCGTAAATCGAAATTGATGGGTGGTTGTTGTCTCAGGAATGTTATTATTTCCGGAGAGAGTAAAGGTGATGGTGGGTTTGTTTCCTCGGCCTCAGTCGGGTCTCGCGGTGGTGATTCGCGACCCGTCGAAGACTCCGTCTCCGCGCCCCCGCCTGAGACCACAAAAATGTGTTCCCAGTCAGAGGGCGTGAAGACGGGGTACTTGTTGATGACATATAGGTCCTTCTTTGATACCAGCCTCCTGAGGACCTGGTTTTGCCTCACTGGTCCGTATGGCTGGTGGGGAAGGGAAGGTTTCGGCCTATCGGGAGGTGTGAAGGGGTAGGGGTTGTCCATGTGCGGGTAGGACCCGTCACGAAGGGACGCAGCGATCTTCCGCAGCACAGGTTGCACACTTTGCTCCATGGGAAGCGGTAAGCATGCTGTCGTTGCCGCGGGAGTTGGAGGAGTCTCGTTGTGCGCCCCTTCGTCCTGCGCCAGCATCTTGTCCTCCCCGTCAGGAGGGAGAGCAGGCGACTCCACGTCCATAGGAGACGCCGCGAAGTCCGGCACGTTGGCAGGCGGCGCGGCGGGCTCCGTTTGGGTGGACGCGTCCACCCCCGCCAGACGTCTCGCTGTGGAAACGGCGGTGGGTGCAGACATCTTCTTCAGGACTCGCAGCTCCTCGCGCAGCTGTTGCAGCTGGCGGTGTACTGCCACGAGCTCCTCCTTCGTGGCGGCCCTCTCGGCCGCGATGGCAGCACGGAAGGACGCCAGTGCGTTGTCTGTCTCGGCTTCAGTTCGCCACGGCCCGCCGTCCCCGCCGG
Organism: Schistocerca gregaria; assembly: GCF_023897955.1. NCBI lineage: Eukaryota > Metazoa > Arthropoda > Insecta > Orthoptera > Acrididae > Schistocerca > Schistocerca gregaria. The sequence goes on along the minus strand of NW_026062713.1, from coordinate 38,903 downwards.
GGCGGGGGGGCGGGACGGCCGTCCTGTTACCGGGGGCCGCTTCTACCTGTGGAGCAGCCTTCTTGCCTCTGCAGTCCTTTAGGTAGGCGCAGCTGCGCGCGTTTGCGGCGTGCGTGCCGCCGCAGTTCGCGCACTTGGCAGCCGCGCCACGTGGCTTGGTGCACGCACGTGTGTCGTGCGCCTCAGCACACTTCAGGCACGCTACCGTGCCCCTGCAGGCTTTCGCGATGTGCCCCAACTTCTGGCACTTGAAGCACTGCAGCTCCTGATGCTTCTTCGGGCGTCGTTTGCGTCCGCGGGCCTTCCCGATCGCTGCGACCAGGAAGTCTAATGCAGCCGCAATCTTGCCTCCTCTTCCGCCTCGAGCCATGTTCGTAGCGTGTGCCAGCGAAGAAGTAGCACCGTGTGAGCGAGCGTCCGTCCGCAGTGCGTGCGCTCTGGCGACTGCGTGACGCGTGCGGCGCGGCGGCGCGGCGGCGCGCCGAGTGGCGGCCGCTCTCTCGGCCGTCCGCGCCCGCCCGCGACACTGGCTGGGCCAGGCGCGTGCGCGGCTATTCTCTGCTGCGCGCCCCTCGCTGTTGTGCGTCGTCGAAGGAGAGAAGGAAGCGAAAGCAAGGGGAAAAAAGAAAAGAGAACAGGCAAAAGATGGCAGACCAGGCGGCTACGAACGAGACTGCCGCGGCACCCGCCGCCACCGGCACTACGAAGAAGGCCAAGTCTGCGTCGTCTGCGAAGAAGCCGCGCGCCAAGCCTGCGCACCCGCGCACCTCTGAGATGGTGACGGCCGCCATCAAGAGTCTGAAGGAGCGCGGCGGGTCGTCGCTGCAGGCGATCAAGAAGTACATTGCCGCGCACTACAAGCTGGACGCGGAGAAGCTGGCGCCCTTTATCAAGAAGTACCTCAAGTCGGCCGTCGTGGCTGGCGAGCTGGTGCAGACGAAGGGGAAGGGCGCGTCGGGCTCTTTCAAGCTTGCCGGCGCCGGCGGCGGGGCGGCCGAGGGCGGCAAGGCTCGTGGTGGCGGCGGTGGTGCGAAGAAGAAGCGCGCCGCTCCGGCCAGCAAGGAGAAGAAGGGGGCCCGTGCGGCCGGCGCAAAGAAGGCTGGCGGCGTGAAGGCGGCGACCGGTCGGAAGGCGGGCGCCGCCAAGAAGGCGTCTGCGGCGTCGGCCGCTCCCGCGGGTGCGAAGAAGGCGGCTGCGGCCAAGCCGGCCAAGGCCAAGTCGCCGTCGAAGGCGAAGAAGGCCGCCAAGGTTCCGACGAAGAAGCCGAAGGCGCCGCGCCCGAAGAAGGCGACGGCGACGCCGTCTAAGGCGAAGGCTTCGCCCAAGAAGAAGAAGTAAAAAGGGCAGGGAAGGGTTGGCGGTTGACACCGTCGCCTGGTGGCCGGCGCGCAACCAGAGGCTGTCGCGCGGTCCCGGACAAAAACAAAAACGGCCCTTCTCAGGGCCATCAAAGCACGTCGGGAAGGTGTTGATTGTCGTGTCGTGTCGTGGTCGGTCGGTTGCCTTGTTGTCTGTCTGTCTTGCTTGCTGGCGTTTGTTTGTTTCATGTGTGGATGGTGGTTGGATTGTGGGGTCGTTGGCGGGCGTGGGCGGCGGCGCCGCGGTTGGTGTTACATAAAGTGTATTTTACTTTTATTATTTCTACCTATTTATTTTGCGCCGCGTTTGTTTGTTTGTCTTGGTGGTGGTTTTGGAATAGTCTTTTTTGGCTTTGCTTTCCGGGCGTCACGTTTTGTGCCGTGGCCTGTGTGGGTGGCGCTATTGACGCTTGCGACTTGGCTCGGCCGGTGCGGTGCTTTTTTTTTTCTTTTGGAAACGGCGGCGCCGGGCCGGGCCGGGGGTGGGACGACTGGACTGGAGAGTGAGTGGGGAACTAGTCGTTGCGACCGACAAAGTTTTGCTCGCGACGGAGAGACGTTAGTGGCCCTGAAAAGGGCCGTTTTGTTTGTTTGGCGGTGTGCGGGTTTAGGCGCGCTCGCCGCGGATGCGGCGCGCGAGCTGGATGTCCTTGGGCATGATGGTGACTCGCTTGGCGTGGATTGCGCACAGGTTGGTGTCTTCGAAGAGGCCGACGAGGTAGGCCTCGCTGGCCTCCTGCAGGGCCATGACTGCGGAGCTCTGGAAGCGCAGGTCGGTCTTGAAGTCCTGGGCGATCTCGCGCACTAGGCGCTGGAATGGCAGCTTGCGGATGAGCAGCTCTGTGCTCTTCTGGTAGCGCCTGATTTCTCGCAGGGCGACGGTGCCCGGCCTGTAGCGGTGGGGCTTCTTGACGCCGCCGGTGGCGGGCGCGCTCTTCCTCGCCGCCTTGGTGGCGAGCTGTTTGCGCGGCGCCTTTCCGCCGGTGGACTTGCGGGCCGTTTGCTTTGTCCGGGCCATGGCTACTGCGGATGCGGATGCGGATGCGGATGCGGCGTGGAGGATATGCGTGCGCGACGGCGTCCGGTGCTGCCTTGACAACGGGCCCGCGCGCCCCGGGTGCTGCGCTTATATGCCCTCGGTGCGCGGTGGTGGGGGGAGGGGAGGGCGGGCCGCGGGGCCCCAGAGTCTATATAGGGGGGCGGCGCGCGCGCTGGGCGCCACAACCGTAGCCGACTCGCTAGCGCCGGGTGAGGAGCTTGCCTTGCTTTCTGTTTTTTATATTATTGTGGTTGAGACGCTTGAAGAAGAAGAATGACAGGCCGCGGCAAGGGAGGAAAGGGGCTCGGCAAGGGTGGCGCCAAGCGGCACCGCAAGGTGTTGCGCGACAACATCCAGGGCATCACGAAGCCCGCGATCCGCCGCCTGGCGCGCAGGGGCGGCGTGAAGCGCATCTCTGGTCTGATCTACGAGGAGACGCGCGGAGTGCTGAAGGTGTTCCTGGAGAACGTGATCCGCGACGCGGTGACGTACACTGAGCACGCCAAGCGCAAGACTGTGACGGCCATGGACGTGGTGTACGCCCTGAAGAGGCAGGGGCGCACCCTGTACGGTTTCGGCGGTTAGGCGGTGTGAGACCGAAGGAAGGAAAGAGAGATAGATTGAAAAACGGCCCTTTTCAGGGCCACCACAGTGTTCGGAAGTTGAAAAGTGCGAAAGAGTCTGTGTTGCTGGTTTTTCTTTTCCTTTTTAGTCTACTTGGCCTTTTAGTTTTGTTTGGAGTTTTTTTTGACGTGGTGTGCGGTGCGGTTGGGAGGGAAGGAAGCGTGCCCTTGCGTTGTGTGAGCTCCTTCCTTCCTTCCTTCCCCTCCCTCTTTGCTTGTATGCTTCTTGTCGGTGGATGGGCTGTGTGTTGCGGCGCGGCTGAGCGCCGAGGGGTTATTTTTGAGGTGTGTTGTTGTGCGCCACGTGTGCTGGTTAATGGTCGCGAGACTGTGCGTGCGTGGAGTTGAGTGGAGGAGGTGGCCAAGTACGTGTGTACAAGATGGCGGCGCCTGTGTGTGTAAGAAGGAAAAAAAAACCGTACACAGAGAGAGAGAGAGAGAGAGAGAGAGAGAGAGAGAGAGAGAAAAGTGGTGCGACGAACGACTGGAATTCTGCTTTGGACGTAGGTTTGTGTGGTGGCCCTGAAAAGGGCCGATTGTGTTTTGTTTTTTGAGCCGAGGCGGCAAATGGCGCGCTGCGTGCCAAGGGAGCACGCGGCGGTTGCCGATTGCGCTGTCTCTCTTTTAGGCCTTCTTCTCGGTCTTCTTTGGCAGCAGGACGGCCTGGATGTTGGGCAGGACACCTCCCTGTGCGATGGTGACGCCCGACAAGAGCTTGTTGAGCTCCTCGTCGTTGCGTATGGCGAGCTGCAGGTGGCGCGGGATGATGCGCGTCTTCTTGTTGTCGCGGGCCGCGTTTCCGGCCAGCTCGAGCACCTCAGCCGCGAGGTACTCCATGACGGCGGCGAGGTAGACGGGCGCCCCGGCGCCGACGCGCTCGGCGTAGTTTCCCTTGCGCAGGAGGCGGTGGATTCTGCCGACCGGGAACTGGAGCCCAGCCCTGCTTGAGCGGGACTTTGACTTGCCCTTGACTTTGCCTCCCTTTCCGCGTCCGGACATGGCGATGGGCTAGTTTGGAAAGAAGCGAGAAAGAAAAAGCACAACGCCCCAAACGGTGCGAGCCGCAGCGAGTCGAGCAGCGGAGTGCGTGCCGGCGCCGGCGGGGTGGGGGTCCTTTATGGGCTCGGGTGCGGCGGCCGGTTGCGCGCGCGCCCCATTGGTCGGCGGCCGCAGCAGGGCGAGCTGGTAAAGGTGCGGCGGCGGCGTGCGGCGGGTGCCACTGTGTGGGGAGACGCTGACTGGAGCGGAGCGCCTGCCTGACTGACTGACTGACTGCGCGTGCCTGCCTGCCTGCCTGCCTGCCTGTTTGTTCGTGATGCCGCCCAAGACTAGCGGGAAAGCCGCCAAGAAGGCTGGCAAGGCGCAGAAGAACATTTCGAAGGGCGACAAGAAGAAGAAGCGCAAGAGGAAGGAGAGCTATGCCATCTACATCTACAAGGTGCTGAAGCAGGTGCACCCTGACACGGGCATCTCTTCGAAGGCGATGAGCATCATGAACAGCTTCGTGAACGACATTTTCGAGCGCATTGCGGCCGAGGCTTCTCGCCTGGCGCACTACAACAAGCGCTCGACCATCACGTCCCGCGAGATCCAGACCGCTGTGCGGCTCTTGCTGCCTGGCGAGCTGGCCAAGCACGCGGTGAGCGAGGGCACGAAGGCGGTGACCAAGTACACGAGCTCCAAGTAAGGAGGTGGCTCTTGGAAATAGGAGGCTCGTCCGCGGCGCGGCGAAGAAAAGAAAAAACGGCCCTTTTCAGGGCCACCAAAATGCCTTTGCGGGAAGGGCGGAATTGTTGTTGTTGTTGTTGTTGTTGTTGTGAGCGGGTGGACGGGCGGCACAGCTGTAGCTGTAGCTTGTGGTGTGGTGTGGTGCGGCGCCGGCGCCTTTGGTTTTGGTGTGACGTTGGGATACGCACTTTAGGCCACAGCCGGGTCGTGGGCGTGGGTGTTTCGAGACGTGTTGGTGTTAGGGGGGCGGATCGCTGGAGTTGGCTTGTTTGATATATATATATATTTTTTTTTTTTTGTCCCCTTTGTATGGTATGGCCGGAGGTGTGGAACGGAAAGCAAACCGCGATTGTCGGATGTCACACCGTTGGTGGCGAGGGTGAGAAACACGTTGCCGCCTACAGCTGCTTCTACGCCGAGCGGGTGGGTTAAGTTAGTAGTTGGTTGGTTGGGCGACGTAAAAGTGGAGCGTGGAGGTGTGTGTGAACGTGAGGAGACACGCATTGCATTGTATTTGTACGCGCGAGGTGAGTTAGGAGACCACGCGCCACGACGTACGGTGCCCTCTTTCGACCTGACGTCTGACGTCTGGAGGCGGTGTCGTCATTCTGGATGTACGTGTATTTTCCGCTCAGTTGAGTGAGGTGACGCGAGACGACGGCGTCGGTGGTGTTTTTGTTTTGTTGTTGGCGCCCCGGGGATGAAGAGGGGCACCCGACGGTAACGAGAGGTTGCACTTTGTGATCGGTCGAATGTCCGGGGAGCGAGGAATAGGGTGGGGGGTTGAAAAGAAACGCCAGTGTAGGGCAACGGGACGGTGAACGTTCCCGTGGTGTCGGAGGTGTGCAGTGGGGGGGAGGAAAAAAAAAAAGCGCGTAACGGCGCGGCTGCCGTGGTGGAAACGTTCTCTCCAACTGTGGTGGTGTCCCCTGTGTGTTTTGTTGTTCTCTATATCGTGTGTCCCCTCGCACAAGACGCTCTCTGGGCGGGTTTGATTCATTCATTTTTGCATAGTCACGTAGCGTAGAATGGAATGCGCAAGAGTTGAGTGAGACTGGCGACGGTATATGGTCTGAGCAGCGTCAGCTGCACTGCACTCCCCGGAAAAGAATCTTGGATGCCGTGCTAACTGAAATTTGGTGGACGGGGTTCTCAAGGCTGTTTTGCTATTTTCTTGTTTGTTTGTCTCTAGTTAAGATGGTGAAATGACGTCGAAGAAGCAGTATTGCAAATACTGTTATGGAAATGCCCTAGTTTGATGAAAGGAAATGTGTGTTGAATATACAGGATGGTAAAGACCAAGTGCGTTGAAAGAAACGTTGTGAAGGAACGAACGTTCCCTGAATTGGTTTCTTTTTGTTCCCGAGTTGTGTACAATGGACGACGGTTGTGCCATATCGCAGCATTGCATCATCCCCAGGTTTGATTTCAATTGAGCGATAAAAAAAGGAAAAAGAGAAGAACAAGAACACTATCGAAATGGTCTATGGTGTGTGACCCACAATTGTTGTCTTTAAATCACTTACCCAACCATGTCGTAAAAATATTTTTTTTTTTTTTTTTTTTTTTTTTTTTTTTTACAGTGGCTGCCGAATGACCTAGATGTAACAGAGAGAGAGAGAAACACATGGCGTGTCAGATGTTTGTTTTCTTTTCCCCCCCCCCCCCCCCTCTCGTCAAGTGGCAAATGCGAACACCGTCAGCTGTAATTGACGATCGACACTAGTATGGCGCGAAAAGGGGGTGCGACCTGTGCAGTTGTGGGTGAAACTTTGGGTGATGGGCTGTCATGCGGCATCGCGTGCGTTCATTACCCCTCGGCGGCGGCGGCGGCGGCGGCGGCGGCGCCGCAGCTCCGTCCAGCTCGCGCTCTCGGAAACAACCCTCTCGTAATGCCGCGTCTCCTCCGTCACTGCAATTTTCAAAGGGAAACCTGTGTGGCCGGTGGGGGTGTGTCAACCGTTGGCCCTCAAGCTCCGCCGACAAAAAGTGTTGAGTGTATCCAGTGTGAGAGAGGTTGACGCTTTTCGTGGTGTGTGTGTGTGTGTGTGTGTGTGTGTGTGTGGCAATGTTTTGAAAAGTTTGCAACGTACGTTAAGAAGTGTTGACGCTGAAACTTGCGGGCTGTGTGGCCCTGGTGGTTGGCTGGCTGGAGACGCGGGCGTGTCCAGTCGGTCGGTTGTTGTGGCTGAAAGGTACGTATACGGTTCCGCCGTCCCGTCGGAACTGCGTCTGTCTGGAAGGTATGACGTGACGTGCAGTTTTTATTAGGTCAGCCCTTGTTGTGTATTGTTCCATTTGTTGCTCACTCGTCACCCGTATTTGGTGTGGCGATGTATGTGGACGTACTGCTGGATCAGTGTCAGGGTTTCCGTGGGAGGTGTTGGTTGGGTTGGATTTGCCTGACACGGCTGAGTCCGCAATTGGCCTGCCGTTCGTTGATGCGATATGTGGGTTCTGAGGAAGAATGTGTACGAGATAGTTGCCCCTGCCCTGCCCTTTCTTTCGCGTTCGTGTGTGCCCCCCTTGTTGTGTAGTGTGGGTTGAACATGGTTCTTTACCGAGTGGGGGGGAATGGGATGGACGGATCCGTTGCTGTTGCTGTCACCGTCAAGACAACGCACGCACGCACGCACGCACCCCTGTCCTACGAGAAGGTGTGTCAACCGGGGTTTCGGTAGTCGTGTGTGTAGGGGACGGGGAGAAGCAAAGTGGAGAGTGCGGCACGGGCAGAGAGTGGAATTGGGGCGCGTTGATGTTGGGAAACATGCCCCAAGGGTTGCGGGATGATGTGGCGGTGAGAGCGGGGGGCGGGGGAGAAAAGAAAAGCGAAAAAGAACTAAGGAAGAGGAGGAGGCGTGCGTGTGCGCAGTGGCGGGGCCCCAAAGACCTGTCGTGTGGTGTCGGCCGAACGCGAGCGCGAACGCGAACGCGAACGCGTGTGCGGGGCAGCGTCGGCACGGAGAAGCGAGGAGGAGAGAGAGAGAGAGAGCTGGTCTGATGGGTATTTTTTACCCCCTGTACTCGAAGGACCGGATCTGTCCTTGATCCCTGCCTTCTGTCTGATTATGTTGGGTAACAAAATGATGGGATGATAGGGTCTCTTGGGTGTGTGTAGATGTTTGTTTGTTTGAGTGAGTGTTATGGTGTTTGTATTTTATTTTTGTTTATCATGGTATGTTGTAGTTTGTGGTGTTTTGTCGTGATGGGAAATGTCGTTCTTGGGTCGGGTGGATTTTGGTCCCAGATTTCTGATGAGTGGGTGGTTCGAATCCGTGGTTTGGTGGAAAAAAAACAAAAAAAAAAAAAAAAAAAAACTTTATGGATTTTTCTTTGGATGATTTCCGGGATTTTGATTGAGTATGTTATGGTTTGTGTATATGTCTCGGTTTGTCTGGTACCGGCCGGCATCAGCAGTAATTCTGAAGTATTTGTTCTGCACCCTTTTTTACTCTTGTTATGTTTGGTGTCTGCGGCCATTGACGAGATTTTTCAGAGCCGTAAGTGATGGCTGGTTCCTATGACGGTTTTGAAGATTTTCTTTTTGGCGCGCATATTTATTCTGTTTCCTTTGATGATTGGGTACAGTCTGAATATTGCTGCTGCAGCCTTGTTACAAACGTGTGTAACATGGTCTCTAAATGTCAACCTCTTGTCCAGCTTGATGCCTAGATACTTTATTGTGCCTGACCATGGAAGATTGTTATTTCTGAGGCGTATATGCAGGTTAGGAGGTATTCTTTTTGAATGTGAATCGTATTGTATTGCTTGGGTTTTCTCCGCGTTTATTGTTTTTTTGGTTAGCCCATTTCTGGATGGATTGTAGGTGTTGCTCTATTTTTGTGACTCTATATTGCAGGTTAGAACTGCTGCGGTAGACTGCAGTGTCGTCTGCAAATAGTGACAAGTGTCCTCCCAGCTGTTTGTTTGTGTATATTGAGTAGAGAATGGGCCCCAGCACTGAGCCTTGCGGGACTCCAGCCTCTATGGATCTAGTGTTACTTGCCGCTCCTGGTACATGGACATAGAATGCTCTGTTGCGGAGAAAAGAAGCAATAATGTGGATGGGGCAGTTGTACTGGTGGAGCTTGTAGATAAGGCGTTATCCGAATGCTTTTCCAATGTCAAGCAGGACTGCTCCAGTACTGTGTCTAATGTTTCTGGCCTGACATATGTGCTCGACTAGTCTGGTCACCTGGTGGGTGGTGCTGTGTTCTTCGCGGAATCGGAATTGTTGTGGGATGATTATGTTGTTATCCTTTAAGAATTGAATTTCTTCAGTTCAGTTTGAATGAGCTTTCCGAGAACCTTTCCAAGGAAGTTGGCCTATAGTTTTGCGGAAATAATAAGTCCTTGTTTGGCTTTGGTAATGTGATGACTCGGGCCTGTTTCCAAGTAGTTTAGTCTGAAGCAAGCATTATATATTGATGTTAGATAGATAATTGATAGTTGCTGGAGGTAGGTGATGTAGTAGTTGCGGTTTGATGGAATCTGGGCCTGATGCCTTCTTAGGATGTGTGTATGTTTGTGATGTGATAAGATACGGGGTTTCTGCGTTTATTGGATTGTGAAAGATGTTCTGATCGGGGCACTTAGGATGCGGTTTTACCCTTCTGAGTACCATTTCCTGGTGGTCATCAGTTTCGTCATCTACCGCTTCTGGTGCTTGGAATTGCCTTTCTAGTGAATCCGCCAGTGCTTCAGCTCGGTCTGTGGGGTCGTTCCTTCCCCATGTAGATGTAGATGTTTCGTGTCTAGTTTACGAGTTTTAAGAAATTTCCAGAATTTTTCCTGGTCCCTTCCTGCTTCTCGTAACGTTTCCTCCCACGCCTCGCTACGGTGGTTTTCGGAGCTCTCTTTTTGATCCTCCCGGCCAATTGCTCTGATTTTCGTCGGTCGGCTGGGTCCCTGTAGTTTTGCCATCTCTTTCTGGCGCGCGCGGGCTGCGGTTGGCGCCTTTGGTGGCAACGGCCGGGGCAAGCAGCGGTGTGTGGTGTGGTGCGGGGCGGGCAGGGGCAGTGGTGGTTGACGGATGGCCTGGGGGCCGAAAAACGGGCCGGCCGGCGGACGGCGGACGGCGGACGGCGGACGGATGTTGAGAGAGGCGGCGCGCACGCGTCTCGCGCGGACACAGGCGCCACAGCGTTGATGATTGGAAGGAGGTGCGGTGCGGGGATGGGCCCAGGAAAAAAGACGGTCGTGGCCCCTGTCTTGGGTGCGTGTCGACGTCAGCACCGTCGGTGTGGTGTGGTGTGGTGTGGTGTGGTGTGGTGTGGTGTGGTGTGGTGTGGGCAGGGAGGGGGGAAAAGCGGGCTGCGGGCTGCGGGCTGCGGGCTGCGGGCTGCGGAGGGAATGGTGGTGGGGAGTAGGCACACATGTGGGCGGGCGCAAAATCGGCCGGTGCCCGTAAACCGCGGCGGGATATTGGGTGGAAAAGAGGGAAATTGTAGAAAGGAAAACAAGCGGAGGGGGCGAATGTGGTGGGGTGGGGGGACGGGCGGGGGCGAGGCGACAGCTTGCTTTTTCTTTTTCATTTTATTTTATTTTGTTGTTTTTGTTTTTTTTTGTTTTTTTGCGTGTGTGTGGCCTTGGAGAGGCTGGTCTTGTCTGGCTTACGCTTTGGGTGCGTGTGTTGGTACTTTTTCGTTTTTTCTTGTTCTGCAGAGCAGGGGCGGGGCGGTGGGAACGGCTGGCTGGCTGTGCCCAGAGGAGGAGGAGACGCTGGCGGCGGGCCCGGCTCCTGGGGCTGCTGTTGCATGCGCTGTGCAAAGAAAGGAAGAGTGGGTTTGTTTGGCTGGTGAAGTGCATTATTTAAGTGTGGGCTTGCCGGCCTGGCTCCGATGCGCAGGTAGATAGATGCCGGCGGCGACCGCAGGCAGGCGCGTTGTGTGTACAGAGGGACGAGCCATGTGTTTTGCAAGCAGGACGTGGCGTGCCGAGTGGAGAGGAGGCGGCGGCTCGGCTCGGTTCGGCCCGGTCCGGCGGTGCCGCGCTGTTGTCGCGGACGTGAGCGCCCCCTGGCGGGCGGGTGGTTGGCGGCGGCGTGGTGGACGCGTGTGGCAGTTGTGTGCACGGGTTGCTTGGGCGAGTGAGCAGTGGCTGGCGGTGTTGGCGCGTCGTCGGGGAGGTATGTGTTGCGGCCGCGTCTGCTGCGCGCTGCGTCGTTGTGTCGACTGTGTGTGGGCGTGGGCACGTGTGCTCTGGCGAGGGCGTCGTAAAAAAGTGGGTCGCGGTGTGCGTGCGTAGCCCGTGATGATGTATTGTGCGTCGCGTCGTTGTGTGCGAAACGGATGCCGAGAGGTGTGTGGTGAGTGCGAAGCGCGAATGTGCGGCGTTTGGCGGTTTCGGTGTGTTTTCTGTTTTTGCGGCGTGAGAGTGGGGCTGGCTGGCTGGCTGGCTGGCTGGCTGTTTGTTGTTGGTGTTGCCTTGTGTGTGTAGGTTGATGGCGCGACGCGGAGGGGACGCCGTTTGCTGCGTGCCTTGCCTCGCGTGTGTTGGCGCGCCGTGCATGTGTTTGGGTCGTGGGGGCGGTGTTTTTGTTTGTATTTGGATTTTCATTTTTTGGCGTGTTGTGTCGTGTATGGCAAGGGCGAGAGGAGTAGTGCGGTAGTGTCGTTGCGGCACGGGCGTCTGGTGGGGCTGTGCGTCGTGGCGGGGAAGGTGTGTAGGTTGCGGCGATGCGGCGAGCCCAGCCCGTCGTTTGACGGTGTGCCGGGTGAGTTGCGCTGCGAATCGAGTGTGGCGGGAAGGGAGCTGCGTGGCGCCTGCGTCCGTTGGCAGCAGGGGCTGTGCCTTTTGAGAGTTTGTTTGATTTCGGGACGACGACGACGACGACTGGTTGGTTGGTGGGTGGGGTGGCGTGCACGTTTGTCGTACTGGGCGAGTCGATTGCCTGCCGGCTGGCGAAAGGTGCGCCGCCGCCCGTCTCTCGCGCTCTGTGTTGTTTTTTTTTTTTTTCTGTGTGTGTCGGCTGCGTTTTTGTTTGCGGTGCGCGCGAAGACGGTGGTGCCGAAAGTGTGCCGGCGTGGCGTTGCGACCGCGACGAGCCGCGGGCGCGCCATTTGGCTGGTGTTGCGTGAAGAGCGGCTGTGTACGGGTAGTGGCTGTAGCCGTACGTGTACGTGCACGTGCATCCGGCCCGGCCGCCAGCCCAGCCCAGCCCAGCCCAGCCCAGCCCAGCCCAGCCCAGCCCAGCCGAGTCGGGTGAGCGGAGGCCGACACGTGGTGGTGCTGTGCTCTCTCGGCTCGGGGGGGTTTGTGTGTGTGTGTGTGTGTGTGCGTGCGTGCGTGTGTGTCTCGTTCGCTCTCCGGAATCTGCTCGTTCTGCTGATCCCCGCCTGTCGGCGTCGTTTATTTTTACTTATTTATTTTTTACCTGTTGTTTGTTTTTCGACGTCGTCTTGCAGTTTTGTCCTTTGCGGCGTGCCGACGACCCGCCGCGCGACCTTATGAAACCCCAAAGCGTGGCGTGGCGTGGCGTGGCGTGGCCGAGCCGCAGCAGCTAAGGGGGTGCGGCCGCCTCGACGCCTTAACCTCCTAAACTTCTTTAAGCCGTTAACGCAGCCACCTAAACTAACGTAACCTAACGTAAGCCCTTAGGCCAACCCCCAAGTCGCCTTAACCTAACGTACGTGACCGCAACCTTAGCTTAACGCCTACGTTAAGACGTGACGTCACGTCAACGCTTAACCTAACCCTGACGCCTTCTTAGCCTAACCTGACGTAACCTAAGGTAAGGTAACCGTTGAAAGAAAGAAACCACCTTTGTTTTGACGTTGAGGCGTGTAAGGTCGGCTGTGAGGGCAGATTCGGTGTGTCTGTAGTTGGGGCTGGCTGGTAATTTATTTTGTTTGTTTGTTTATCGTTGTCTTGTTTTCGCCTGTGGCGGGGGGGTTGGCGCTCCGTCGGCCGGTGCCATGTTGCGCAGGCGGCGATCGTAAAAAAGTAGAAAAAAAAAAAGAAAAAAGAAAAAAAAAATGTGTTGGAAGGGCTGTGGGTGTTGGCGGGCGAGGCGAGAGGAGGAGGACGGCCCGCGGCCGTGGCCCGACGGCTGCGGGCCGATCGGGAAAACGGCGGAAGGCGATGGGGCGGCGGAGGTGCGTTTGTGCACGGCCGTCATCGCCGCACGACTCGGCTCGTGTGGCTGTGGCGCCGGCCGCGGTGGCCGGGCTGCCGCGGCGACGGTGTGGGAGTTTTGACGAAGGTTTGGCCATTGTGGCGGGTCGTCGGCTGGGGCTGTGGGGGCGGCATTTGGGCGGGGGCGGCGATTCTCGGCGGGCCGACCCAGGCTGTGGCGCGCGGTGGCTGCAGTTTGGCCGTGGTTTGCGGCGCCGCCGCGGCGACTGGTTGGCGACCGTGGTGTCGGTGTGTGTAGCCCCATCCTCGGTGGTTTGAATGGCGCGGGTGGTTGCGGCGCAGGTTGGGGGCTGCTCCGCGCAGGCTGTCGGACGTTGGGCGGTAGCAAGCGCGGGAGGCGCGGCGCGGCGGCGCGGCGGCGCGCCGAGTGGCGGCCGCTCTCTCGGCCGTCCGCGCCCGCCCGCGACACTGGCTGGGCCAGGCGCGTGCGCGGCTATTCTCTGCTGCGCGCCCCTCGCTGTTGTGCGTCGTCGAAGGAGAGAAGGAAGCGAAAGCAAGGGGAAAAAAGAAAAGAGAACAGGCAAAAGATGGCAGACCAGGCGGCTACGAACGAGACTGCCGCGGCACCCGCCGCCACCGGCACTACGAAGAAGGCCAAGTCTGCGTCGTCTGCGAAGAAGCCGCGCGCCAAGCCTGCGCACCCGCGCACCTCTGAGATGGTGACGGCCGCCATCAAGAGTCTGAAGGAGCGCGGCGGGTCGTCGCTGCAGGCGATCAAGAAGTACATTGCCGCGCACTACAAGCTGGACGCGGAGAAGCTGGCGCCCTTTATCAAGAAGTACCTCAAGTCGGCCGTCGTGGCTGGCGAGCTGGTGCAGACGAAGGGGAAGGGCGCGTCGGGCTCTTTCAAGCTTGCCGGCGCCGGCGGCGGGGCGGCCGAGGGCGGCAAGGCTCGTGGTGGCGGCGGTGGTGCGAAGAAGAAGCGCGCCGCTCCGGCCAGCAAGGAGAAGAAGGGGGCCCGTGCGGCCGGCGCAAAGAAGGCTGGCGGCGTGAAGGCGGCGACCGGTCGGAAGGCGGGCGCCGCCAAGAAGGCGTCTGCGGCGTCGGCCGCTCCCGCGGGTGCGAAGAAGGCGGCTGCGGCCAAGCCGGCCAAGGCCAAGTCGCCGTCGAAGGCGAAGAAGGCCGCCAAGGTTCCGACGAAGAAGCCGAAGGCGCCGCGCCCGAAGAAGGCGACGGCGACGCCGTCTAAGGCGAAGGCTTCGCCCAAGAAGAAGAAGTAAAAAGGGCAGGGAAGGGTTGGCGGTTGACACCGTCGCCTGGTGGCCGGCGCGCAACCAGAGGCTGTCGCGCGGTCCCGGACAAAAACAAAAACGGCCCTTCTCAGGGCCATCAAAGCACGTCGGGAAGGTGTTGATTGTCGTGTCGTGTCGTGGTCGGTCGGTTGCCTTGTTGTCTGTCTGTCTTGCTTGCTGGCGTTTGTTTGTTTCATGTGTGGATGGTGGTTGGATTGTGGGGTCGTTGGCGGGCGTGGGCGGCGGCGCCGCGGTTGGTGTTACATAAAGTGTATTTTACTTTTATTATTTCTACCTATTTATTTTGCGCCGCGTTTGTTTGTTTGTCTTGGTGGTGGTTTTGGAATAGTCTTTTTTGGCTTTGCTTTCCGGGCGTCACGTTTTGTGCCGTGGCCTGTGTGGGTGGCGCTATTGACGCTTGCGACTTGGCTCGGCCGGTGCGGTGCTTTTTTTTTTCTTTTGGAAACGGCGGCGCCGGGCCGGGCCGGGGGTGGGACGACTGGACTGGAGAGTGAGTGGGGAACTAGTCGTTGCGACCGACAAAGTTTTGCTCGCGACGGAGAGACGTTAGTGGCCCTGAAAAGGGCCGTTTTGTTTGTTTGGCGGTGTGCGGGTTTAGGCGCGCTCGCCGCGGATGCGGCGCGCGAGCTGGATGTCCTTGGGCATGATGGTGACTCGCTTGGCGTGGATTGCGCACAGGTTGGTGTCTTCGAAGAGGCCGACGAGGTAGGCCTCGCTGGCCTCCTGCAGGGCCATGACTGCGGAGCTCTGGAAGCGCAGGTCGGTCTTGAAGTCCTGGGCGATCTCGCGCACTAGGCGCTGGAATGGCAGCTTGCGGATGAGCAGCTCTGTGCTCTTCTGGTAGCGCCTGATTTCTCGCAGGGCGACGGTGCCCGGCCTGTAGCGGTGGGGCTTCTTGACGCCGCCGGTGGCGGGCGCGCTCTTCCTCGCCGCCTTGGTGGCGAGCTGTTTGCGCGGCGCCTTTCCGCCGGTGGACTTGCGGGCCGTTTGCTTTGTCCGGGCCATGGCTACTGCGGATGCGGATGCGGATGCGGATGCGGCGTGGAGGATATGCGTGCGCGACGGCGTCCGGTGCTGCCTTGACAACGGGCCCGCGCGCCCCGGGTGCTGCGCTTATATGCCCTCGGTGCGCGGTGGTGGGGGGAGGGGAGGGCGGGCCGCGGGGCCCCAGAGTCTATATAGGGGGGCGGCGCGCGCGCTGGGCGCCAGACGCGCTCTGGCCGTCGTGGCGGAAGGAGCTCTCAGCCGGTGATGGCCGGTGCATCGGTAGCTATTGGGGCTTAAGCCTCGCTGACCGCTCTGCTCTACAGAGAGTGTTCTTCCGAAGCGCGACAGTAGCGCCCGGTGGATCGGCGGAGGGTTGAGCTTGCTCCCTTTCGTCGAGAAACCGCGTAGTTGCGGAAAGCAGAATTGTCGTGAAGAGTCCTAGACTCACAGCAACCCCGTAACGTTTGTTACAAACTCCACAGCGAGGCTATCTCGTTCTTTGTAGGGTTAATCAGTGCCAGGGGCCCGTTCACGTCGGATCACCCCGCGTACTGTAGGCCGATTCTCTTCTTCCGCACCTCCTTTAGGTGCCGCGCCACTGCACTAACGGCGCACGCTAGGCCGTAGGGCACTCCCCCCACTTCCGTAGGGTAAAACAGTTAGGGCTTTTTCTTCTCAGAAAGAGCAAAATTGTCGTTCCCCTTTCTCGTCCCTCCCAGAACACCAAGATGGCAGATTCCGCCGGTGTTTCTCCCGCCATAACCCGCAGCAAAGCTGCAGCGAAAGAGGCGCTCGGGTCGACTGACCCCGTCGACGCCAGCGTCCCGCATGCCGCCGTGGGGGAGGTATTGGCCGACAAGGATCGGCAGATCGCGCAGCAAGCGCAGGAACTGCTGGACCAACGTCGGCTGATAACCGATCTTTGCGGCGCAAACGACACACCGAAGCGCACCACGCTTCACATCACGCTTCACTCGCCTGCTACTGGTGACTCCTGCACGACCGTCCCGCTGTCGCTGCTGACTCCAGTGGCGGAATCAGCGGCGGCGGACGAGGACACAGAACAACACTACACCGGGCCCTGGCAGGTGGAGGGCCCATCACACAAACGCAGAAACACAAGAGGTACATGCGAGCAACCAAACTCGCTAGGCAGCCGAAAGGCGTTGCTGCCTACACCGAAACAAACACTTCCGGCTAGGAACACAGACACTATAACCAACACGAACCGACCTGCGGTCAGTAATAACTCAAATACACAAACCGCAGCTACGCCCGCACAACAAAAGACTGGTTTTCCCCCAGTCGTAATACAGAACTATGGGGACCTTAGCGTCCTCAACACCACATTCGAAGCGAGGCACACACCTTGCACGCTCCACACCAAATACTCTGGGGATAGGGCCTCACTGTACGTGGCTACTAACACAGAGTACAAAGATCTCCTGTTCTTCCTCAAAGAACAGGGGATCGAGCACTACACGTACAGAACGGCTGAAGAGCGGACACAGCTGTACGTGGTCAAGGGAGTGGACCCCAGCACACCAAACAAAACAGTTCAAGCGGCGCTCAACTTCCTTGGTTACGACTGCCGAAGTGCTAACCGGATGACGGGCTTCCGCACACACACCCGCCTACCACACTACCTGGTCGAGATGGCCGATACGGCTGCCTCCCGCGGCCTTCTGCAGATAAAAAGCCTTCTGCGGATGGACGTAAGGGTAGAATTATATGAACCACCACTCGTCCCCCAACAATGCAACAACTGCCAGCGATTCGGTCATTCGGCCCTTCGCTGTCGCCTGGCACCCCGTTGCCGCGGATGCGCTGGCAAACACGCATCCAACGCTTGTACACAAGCACAACAAAACGCACGCCGTTGCGCCAACTGTGGTCAAGGCCATGCGGCCAACTACAGGGGCTGCGACGTATACAGAGAGGCGCAGAGGCGTAAAACACAACAATCCAGAGGACTCAGCGCCATACCACGTCCAAGGCCCGCACCAAACCCTGTCAGGAACGGTGTAACGTTCGCCATGGCTACGAGCCCTGGAGGAGCGGTGCGGGCGGCGGAACCTCCGCGCCCATCACACGCACAAAACACAACCGCTGCGACAACAATACAACCGTCTCAGCCAACTAAAAACACATCGACCACACCGGTTCCAACACCACCTCCCCAAAACAACACGACCCCACTCCCTGAGGCCACGGCATGCGAAACCACGCAGACCGCACAGGAAGACGCACCCACACAAGGACCCCCAGAACCGAAAACCCAGAGAAGGCGTAGGCGACCTCAAGGGAACAGGAACGGGTACACAAGATCGCCACAACAAACCACTCGACAACAACAGAACACGGAAACGCAGACACACAGTCAGCAAGCCAGTGACACCAGCACACACACTACTCCGCCCATCACCACACCTGTAACACAGGCACCACAGACTGCAGCACACAGCAGCAACACAAGCGCCAGCCCACACACAACGCCAACACCCGCACCAGCGGCCGCTAACACCACAAACAAGCCACAGGCCGACACGCACAACACAAACACAACACAAGGGGGAATAATGGAAACACTATTCCCCCAGCATACGACCCAACAGATCTTCGCCAGGATCTTCGCGGTCATCACTACACTGTTCACACAGCTCATGTCTGCCCAACCCGGACAGTACTGGACTGCCATACAAACAGCTCTCACCACACTGTTCCCATCCCTACATGGATAATACGCCACACCCGGCCCCCTTCGCAAACAACCGGACACTATCACAGATCCTGTTCTGGAATGCAGACGGGATCAACAACAAAAGGGCGGAACTTGCCGCGTTCATGGAGCGTAAGGGCATCCTTATCGCACTACTGAGCGAAACTAAACTCAAACCGCACAACCACCTAAACTTTACCAGCTACTGCGTCTATCGTACCGACCGACCGGACGGCTCTGGTTTCGGTGGAACGGCCATCATTATACACAAAGACATCGAACACACAAACATAGTGCTCCCTGATCTTGAAAAATTAGAGGCAACCGCCGTCAGGGTCAAGTTCAACGGAGCCTATACCACACTGGTGTCAGTATACAACAGTCCTAAGAACATAGTGACACGCGACATCAGCACTATACTCAACATATCACCGCGCGTAATAGCCGCTGGAGATCTTAACGCGAAACACCCAGACTGGAATTCACGTATACGAAACTCCAACGGCAAAAAACTATATGAACACGCGCTAGGACGAAACTACATTACACTAGCGCCGACCGAACCGACGCACATTCCCTACCGGAGGGGACACAGGCCAGACGTGTTAGACATGGCCCTCATCAAGGGCATAACAACGACACTCAACGTTGCTGTTGAAAACGATCTGCCCTCAAATCACCAACCTGTTATGCTGTACATTGAAGAAACACTGCAGCACATCGACCAACGCAGGATGCTCGACTACAAGCGCGCGAATTGGACATTGTTCAAGGAAACGCTCGACAGTCACATCCCACCTACCCACGCAATTAATGAGACAGCCCAAATAGATGATGCTGTTGAAACCCTTACAAACGCCGTCCAAGACGCAATAGCCGGCACCATACCAATCCGCACACCACAACATTACAGTGCTGCCCTGCCCCAGGAGATCCTGGGCCTTATCTCAATGAGGAACCGCCTCAGGAGGTATTGGCAGCGTACCAGGCGCCAGCACTTCAAACGGCACATTAACAGGCTCCAGGGAATAATCCGGGACAAAATACAAACATTTAAAACACAACAGTGGGACCAAAAACTCGCAGGGCTAGACACCACGCGACCTGGCGTGTGGCAGATGGCCCGACACTTCACCAGGGAGAAACACTACACACCCACACTACAAGGGCCCGACGGACCGGCATATTCTGCGGAAGAAAAAGCTGAACTGATGGCCCTCACACTTGCAGCGTCATTCACACCGAACATGGATCCATCAGATCCAGTGTTCACACTTGCAACAGACCAGGAGGTCACTCGCATCCTGGCCCAACCAGCGCGCAACAACATCCGCCAGGCTAGCACAGCTGAAGTGAAATGGGCCATCATGCATACCACTGCTAGGAAGGCCCCTGGTCACGATGGCATTCAAAACCGTGTCCTCCAGGAGTTCACGGATAAAGCAATAGACTATCTCACGCACATCACGAATGCCATACTCAAACACCAACACTTCCCCGCCTTTTGGAAGACGGCCAAGGTCCTGATGTTCAGGAAGCCGGGGAAAGACCACTCCCTCCCACAAAATTACCGACCCATCAGCCTGCTGAGCGCGCTCAGCAAGATTGTTGAGAAGGTAATACTAAAACGACTCACTAGGCACTGCATCACAAATGACACCCTGAGGCCGGAGCAATTCGGCTTCAGGAATCACCACTCGACAACACAACAACTCCTCCGCGTCGTCGAATACATCACACACGGATACAACATGAACAAAGCAACTGGTGCGGTGTTCCTGGACATCGAGAAGGCTTTCGATCGTCTATGGCACAACGGCCTCATACGCAAACTAAACGACGCAGGGTTTCCCGACGGGCTCGTACGTCTCATACACTCATATCTCACGGACAGGAGTTTCAACACTGACGTGCAGGGCAAACAATCAACACGACACGGTATACAGGCAGGGGTACCCCAAGGAAGCATCCTAGGGCCCTTACTGTTTAACCTCTACATTAACGACCTCCCAGATACACATAACACGACGATGGCAATCTACGCGGATGACACTGCCATCCTAGCGCAAGATTGGAAGCCGTCTAACATTAACTCACGACTACAGACCGCACTCAGAACGGCAGAGCCCTGGTTGGTGAAGTGGCGTGTTAGAGTAAACGTCGACAAGTGCGAAGCCGTTCTGTTCACCAGAAGACCGAAACAACTGCGCAAACATCAACACTGCAATCAAATAACACTACACGCACGCCCAATACGTTTCCGAGAGAAGGTCAAATACCTCGGTGTCTGGCTGGACCGGAAACTACTCTGGGGGGACCACATCCAACACGTGACCAACAAAGCAAACGCGAGGCTCAAACAACTCTACCCTATGCTTAACAGGCGTAGCACACTGAATAGGAGGGTGTCCAGGTCCATGTACACCACACTTATCAGACCTCTGATGACGTATGCTGCTCCCGTCTGGGGATACGCTGCGCCCACACGTGTGCGCCGTCTGCAGCTCATACAGAACAAAGTACTCAGAATCATAAGCAACGCTCCGCGCTACACGCGCACCGCGGACCTTCACCGGGAATATCGGCTAGATACTATCTTGCAGGTATTCCAAAAACTCTCCACACGACTATACAGAAACACGAGACAGTCGCGTAACCCGTTTATTCTTTCTCTGGGTAACTACGACCACAACCATAGATGGAAACATAATAGACCAAAAACACTATTAGCACGAAACTAAACATCTATGGTCCATAGCACGCTAACATGACAGTACTGGCGAGCCCCTGCAACTCAGCTACTACTGGCAACCCCAGATGATTAACCCGCCGAAATACCGGCAACTGCAGGGAAACCGTACTGCACACAGCACGCAAACCAGCCACACACACCCCCCACACTGTGAGCTGATCTACGACCGATCGCCCACTAATATATGATGACAATGTCATGTTTCAGGGACGCAGCAGCAGCAGATCCTGGAACGAACGCCAGCAACGACAACGGTAACGATGCACGATACCTCGCACTAACATAACCACACCTTGCATGCGCTGTCGCAGCTAGTAATCCGCTACTGCCCTTACTACCCGTCCTACTATCGCAGAGGTTTTTTTCCCTTGGCGCTTGCCTTGGCACTTTTTTCCCTCTGCCCTTAAAAACCGCTACCCTTCAATCGCTTTCGACCACTTCTATCTCCTGATGGACCATGTAAATGAGTAATCTTACCCAGACGCATGGATAACATCACAGCCTGCATCCTGTGACTCTTGATTCTAAAAACTAACATGTTATACGGAGGTGACAGTAGAACTTTTGGTTTGGTCACCACGTTGGTGCGGGCGTGGAGGGGCCCCATCCAAAGTTTTAAAAAAAAAAAGCGCTGGGCGCCACAACCGTAGCCGACTCGCTAGCGCCGGGTGAGGAGCTTGCCTTGCTTTCTGTTTTTTATATTATTGTGGTTGAGACGCTTGAAGAAGAAGAATGACAGGCCGCGGCAAGGGAGGAAAGGGGCTCGGCAAGGGTGGCGCCAAGCGGCACCGCAAGGTGTTGCGCGACAACATCCAGGGCATCACGAAGCCCGCGATCCGCCGCCTGGCGCGCAGGGGCGGCGTGAAGCGCATCTCTGGTCTGATCTACGAGGAGACGCGCGGAGTGCTGAAGGTGTTCCTGGAGAACGTGATCCGCGACGCGGTGACGTACACTGAGCACGCCAAGCGCAAGACTGTGACGGCCATGGACGTGGTGTACGCCCTGAAGAGGCAGGGGCGCACCCTGTACGGTTTCGGCGGTTAGGCGGTGTGAGACCGAAGGAAGGAAAGAGAGATAGATTGAAAAACGGCCCTTTTCAGGGCCACCACAGTGTTCGGAAGTTGAAAAGTGCGAAAGAGTCTGTGTTGCTGGTTTTTCTTTTCCTTTTTAGTCTACTTGGCCTTTTAGTTTTGTTTGGAGTTTTTTTTGACGTGGTGTGCGGTGCGGTTGGGAGGGAAGGAAGCGTGCCCTTGCGTTGTGTGAGCTCCTTCCTTCCTTCCTTCCCCTCCCTCTTTGCTTGTATGCTTCTTGTCGGTGGATGGGCTGTGTGTTGCGGCGCGGCTGAGCGCCGAGGGGTTATTTTTGAGGTGTGTTGTTGTGCGCCACGTGTGCTGGTTAATGGTCGCGAGACTGTGCGTGCGTGGAGTTGAGTGGAGGAGGTGGCCAAGTACGTGTGTACAAGATGGCGGCGCCTGTGTGTGTAAGAAGGAAAAAAAAACCGTACACAGAGAGAGAGAGAGAGAGAGAGAGAGAGAGAGAGAGAGAGAAAAGTGGTGCGACGAACGACTGGAATTCTGCTTTGGACGTAGGTTTGTGTGGTGGCCCTGAAAAGGGCCGATTGTGTTTTGTTTTTTGAGCCGAGGCGGCAAATGGCGCGCTGCGTGCCAAGGGAGCACGCGGCGGTTGCCGATTGCGCTGTCTCTCTTTTAGGCCTTCTTCTCGGTCTTCTTTGGCAGCAGGACGGCCTGGATGTTGGGCAGGACACCTCCCTGTGCGATGGTGACGCCCGACAAGAGCTTGTTGAGCTCCTCGTCGTTATGGCGAGCTGCAGGTGGCGCGGGATGATGCGCGTCTTCTTGTTGTCGCGGGCCGCGTTTCCGGCCAGCTCGAGCACCTCAGCCGCGAGGTACTCCATGACGGCGGCGAGGTAGACGGGCGCCCCGGCGCCGACGCGCTCGGCGTAGTTTCCCTTGCGCAGGAGGCGGTGGATTCTGCCGACCGGGAACTGGAGCCCAGCCCTGCTTGAGCGGGACTTTGACTTGCCCTTGACTTTGCCTCCCTTTCCGCGTCCGGACATGGCGATGGGCTAGTTTGGAAAGAAGCGAGAAAGAAAAAGCACAACGCCCCAAACGGTGCGAGCCGCAGCGAGTCGAGCAGCGGAGTGCGTGCCGGCGCCGGCGGGGTGGGGGTCCTTTATGGGCTCGGGTGCGGCGGCCGGTTGCGCGCGCGCCCCATTGGTCGGCGGCCGCAGCAGGGCGAGCTGGTAAAGGTGCGGCGGCGGCGTGCGGCGGGTGCCACTGTGTGGGGAGACGCTGACTGGAGCGGAGCGCCTGACTGACTGACTGACTGCGCGTGCCTGCCTGCCTGCCTGCCTGCCTGCCTGTTTGTTCGTGATGCCGCCCAAGACTAGCGGGAAAGCCGCCAAGAAGGCTGGCAAGGCGCAGAAGAACATTTCGAAGGGCGACAAGAAGAAGAAGCGCAAGAGGAAGGAGAGCTATGCCATCTACATCTACAAGGTGCTGAAGCAGGTGCACCCTGACACGGGCATCTCTTCGAAGGCGATGAGCATCATGAACAGCTTCGTGAACGACATTTTCGAGCGCATTGCGGCCGAGGCTTCTCGCCTGGCGCACTACAACAAGCGCTCGACCATCACGTCCCGCGAGATCCAGACCGCTGTGCGGCTCTTGCTGCCTGGCGAGCTGGCCAAGCACGCGGTGAGCGAGGGCACGAAGGCGGTGACCAAGTACACGAGCTCCAAGTAAGGAGGTGGCTCTTGGAAATAGGAGGCTCGTCCGCGGCGCGGCGAAGAAAAGAAAAAACGGCCCTTTTCAGGGCCACCAAAATGCCTTTGCGGGAAGGGCGGAATTGTTGTTGTTGTTGTTGTTGTTGTTGTGAGCGGGTGGACGGGCGGCACAGCTGTAGCTGTAGCTTGTGGTGTGGTGTGGTGCGGCGCCGGCGCCTTTGGTTTTGGTGTGACGTTGGGATACGCACTTTAGGCCACAGCCGGGTCGTGGGCGTGGGTGTTTCGAGACGTGTTGGTGTTAGGGGGGCGGATCGCTGGAGTTGGCTTGTTTGATATATATATTTTTTTTTTTTTTTTTGTCCCCTTTGTATGGTATGGCCGGAGGTGTGGAACGGAAAGCAAACCGCGATTGTCGGATGTCACACCGTTGGTGGCGAGGGTGAGAAACACGTTGCCGCCTACAGCTGCTTCTACGCCGAGCGGGTGGGTTAAGTTAGTAGTTGGTTGGTTGGGCGACGTAAAAGTGGAGCGTGGAGGTGTGTGTGAACGTGAGGAGACACGCATTGCATTGTATTTGTACGCGCGAGGTGAGTTAGGAGACCACGCGCCACGACGTACGGTGCCCTCTTTCGACCTGACGTCTGACGTCTGGAGGCGGTGTCGTCATTCTGGATGTACGTGTATTTTCCGCTCAGTTGAGTGAGGTGACGCGAGACGACGGCGTCGGTGGTGTTTTTGTTTTGTTGTTGGCGCCCCGGGGATGAAGAGGGGCACCCGACGGTAACGAGAGGTTGCACTTTGTGATCGGTCGAATGTCCGGGGAGCGAGGAATAGGGTGGGGGGTTGAAAAGAAACGCCAGTGTAGGGCAACGGGACGGTGAACGTTCCCGTGGTGTCGGAGGTGTGCAGTGGGGGGGAGGAAAAAAAAAAAGCGCGTAACGGCGCGGCTGCCGTGGTGGAAACGTTCTCTCCAACTGTGGTGGTGTCCCCTGTGTGTTTTGTTGTTCTCTATATCGTGTGTCCCCTCGCACAAGACGCTCTCTGGGCGGGTTTGATTCATTCATTTTTGCATAGTCACGTAGCGTAGAATGGAATGCGCAAGAGTTGAGTGAGACTGGCGACGGTATATGGTCTGAGCAGCGTCAGCTGCACTGCACTCCCCGGAAAAGAATCTTGGATGCCGTGCTAACTGAAATTTGGTGGACGGGGTTCTCAAGGCTGTTTTGCTATTTTCTTGTTTGTTTGTCTCTAGTTAAGATGGTGAAATGACGTCGAAGAAGCAGTATTGCAAATACTGTTATGGAAATGCCCTAGTTTGATGAAAGGAAATGTGTGTTGAATATACAGGATGGTAAAGACCAAGTGCGTTGAAAGAAACGTTGTGAAGGAACGAACGTTCCCTGAATTGGTTTCTTTTTGTTCCCGAGTTGTGTACAATGGACGACGGTTGTGCCATATCGCAGCATTGCATCATCCCCAGGTTTGATTTCAATTGAGCGATAAAAAAAGGAAAAAGAGAAGAACAAGAACACTATCGAAATGGTCTATGGTGTGTGACCCACAATTGTTGTCTTTAAATCACTTACCCAACCATGTCGTAAAAATATTTTTTTTTTTTTTTTTTTTTTTTTTTTTTTTTACAGTGGCTGCCGAATGACCTAGATGTAACAGAGAGAGAGAGAAACACATGGCGTGTCAGATGTTTGTTTTCTTTTCCCCCCCCCCCCCCCCTCTCGTCAAGTGGCAAATGCGAACACCGTCAGCTGTAATTGACGATCGACACTAGTATGGCGCGAAAAGGGGGTGCGACCTGTGCAGTTGTGGGTGAAACTTTGGGTGATGGGCTGTCATGCGGCATCGCGTGCGTTCATTACCCCTCGGCGGCGGCGGCGGCGGCGGCGGCGGCGCCGCAGCTCCGTCCAGCTCGCGCTCTCGGAAACAACCCTCTCGTAATGCCGCGTCTCCTCCGTCACTGCAATTTTCAAAGGGAAACCTGTGTGGCCGGTGGGGGTGTGTCAACCGTTGGCCCTCAAGCTCCGCCGACAAAAAGTGTTGAGTGTATCCAGTGTGAGAGAGGTTGACGCTTTTCGTGGTGTGTGTGTGTGTGTGTGTGTGTGTGTGTGTGGCAATGTTTTGAAAAGTTTGCAACGTACGTTAAGAAGTGTTGACGCTGAAACTTGCGGGCTGTGTGGCCCTGGTGGTTGGCTGGCTGGAGACGCGGGCGTGTCCAGTCGGTCGGTTGTTGTGGCTGAAAGGTACGTATACGGTTCCGCCGTCCCGTCGGAACTGCGTCTGTCTGGAAGGTATGACGTGACGTGCAGTTTTTATTAGGTCAGCCCTTGTTGTGTATTGTTCCATTTGTTGCTCACTCGTCACCCGTATTTGGTGTGGCGATGTATGTGGACGTACTGCTGGATCAGTGTCAGGGTTTCCGTGGGAGGTGTTGGTTGGGTTGGATTTGCCTGACACGGCTGAGTCCGCAATTGGCCTGCCGTTCGTTGATGCGATATGTGGGTTCTGAGGAAGAATGTGTACGAGATAGTTGCCCCTGCCCTGCCCTTTCTTTCGCGTTCGTGTGTGCCCCCCTTGTTGTGTAGTGTGGGTTGAACATGGTTCTTTACCGAGTGGGGGGGAATGGGATGGACGGATCCGTTGCTGTTGCTGTCACCGTCAAGACAACGCACGCACGCACGCACGCACCCCTGTCCTACGAGAAGGTGTGTCAACCGGGGTTTCGGTAGTCGTGTGTGTAGGGGACGGGGAGAAGCAAAGTGGAGAGTGCGGCACGGGCAGAGAGTGGAATTGGGGCGCGTTGATGTTGGGAAACATGCCCCAAGGGTTGCGGGATGATGTGGCGGTGAGAGCGGGGGGCGGGGGAGAAAAGAAAAGCGAAAAAGAACTAAGGAAGAGGAGGAGGCGTGCGTGTGCGCAGTGGCGGGGCCCCAAAGACCTGTCGTGTGGTGTCGGCCGAACGCGAGCGCGAACGCGAACGCGAACGCGTGTGCGGGGCAGCGTCGGCACGGAGAAGCGAGGAGGAGAGAGAGAGAGAGAGCTGGTCTGATGGGTATTTTTTACCCCCTGTACTCGAAGGACCGGATCTGTCCTTGATCCCTGCCTTCTGTCTGATTATGTTGGGTAACAAAATGATGGGATGATAGGGTCTCTTGGGTGTGTGTAGATGTTTGTTTGTTTGAGTGAGTGTTATGGTGTTTGTATTTTATTTTTGTTTATCATGGTATGTTGTAGTTTGTGGTGTTTTGTCGTGATGGGAAATGTCGTTCTTGGGTCGGGTGGATTTTGGTCCCAGATTTCTGATGAGTGGGTGGTTCGAATCCGTGGTTTGGTGGAAAAAAAACAAAAAAAAAAAAAAAAAAAAAACTTTATGGATTTTTCTTTGGATGATTTCCGGGATTTTGATTGAGTATGTTATGGTTTGTGTATATGTCTCGGTTTGTCTGGTACCGGCCGGCATCAGCAGTAATTCTGAAGTATTTGTTCTGCACCCTTTTTTACTCTTGTTATGTTTGGTGTCTGCGGCCATTGACGAGATTTTTCAGAGCCGTAAGTGATGGCTGGTTCCTATGACGGTTTTGAAGATTTTCTTTTTGGCGCGCATATTTATTCTGTTTCCTTTGATGATTGGGTACAGTCTGAATATTGCTGCTGCAGCCTTGTTACAAACGTGTGTAACATGGTCTCTAAATGTCAACCTCTTGTCCAGCTTGATGCCTAGATACTTTATTGTGCCTGACCATGGAAGATTGTTATTTCTGAGGCGTATATGCAGGTTAGGAGGTATTCTTTTTGAATGTGAATCGTATTGTATTGCTTGGGTTTTCTCCGCGTTTATTGTTTTTTTGGTTAGCCCATTTCTGGATGGATTGTAGGTGTTGCTCTATTTTTGTGACTCTATATTGCAGGTTAGAACTGCTGCGGTAGACTGCAGTGTCGTCTGCAAATAGTGACAAGTGTCCTCCCAGCTGTTTGTTTGTGTATATTGAGTAGAGAATGGGCCCCAGCACTGAGCCTTGCGGGACTCCAGCCTCTATGGATCTAGTGTTACTTGCCGCTCCTGGTACATGGACATAGAATGCTCTGTTGCGGAGAAAAGAAGCAATAATGTGGATGGGGCAGTTGTACTGGTGGAGCTTGTAGATAAGGCGTTATCCGAATGCTTTTCCAATGTCAAGCAGGACTGCTCCAGTACTGTGTCTAATGTTTCTGGCCTGACATATGTGCTCGACTAGTCTGGTCACCTGGTGGGTGGTGCTGTGTTCTTCGCGGAATCGGAATTGTTGTGGGATGATTATGTTGTTATCCTTTAAGAATTGAATTTCTTCAGTTCAGTTTGAATGAGCTTTCCGAGAACCTTTCCAAGGAAGTTGGCCTATAGTTTTGCGGAAATAATAAGTCCTTGTTTGGCTTTGGTAATGTGATGACTCGGGCCTGTTTCCAAGTAGTTTAGTCTAAGCAAGCATTATATATTGATGTTAGATAGATAATTGATAGTTGCTGGAGGTAGGTGATGTAGTAGTTGCGGTTTGATGGAATCTGGGCCTGATGCCTTCTTAGGATGTGTGTATGTTTGTGATGTGATAAGATACGGGGTTTCTGCGTTTATTGGATTGTGAAAGATGTTCTGATCGGGGCACTTAGGATGCGGTTTTACCCTTCTGAGTACCATTTCCTGGTGGTCATCAGTTTCGTCATCTACCGCTTCTGGTGCTTGGAATTGCCTTTCTAGTGAATCCGCCAGTGCTTCAGCTCGGTCTGTGGGGTCGTTCCTTCCCCATGTAGATGTAGATGTTTCGTGTCTAGTTTACGAGTTTTAAGAAATTTCCAGAATTTTTCCTGGTCCCTTCCTGCTTCTCGTAACGTTTCCTCCCACGCCTCGCTACGGTGGTTTTCGGAGCTCTCTTTTTGATCCTCCCGGCCAATTGCTCTGATTTTCGTCGGTCGGCTGGGTCCCTGTAGTTTTGCCATCTCTTTCTGGCGCGCGCGGGCTGCGGTTGGCGCCTTTGGTGGCAACGGCCGGGGCAAGCAGCGGTGTGTGGTGTGGTGCGGGGCGGGCAGGGGCAGTGGTGGTTGACGGATGGCCTGGGGGCCGAAAAACGGGCGGCCGGCGGACGGCGGACGGCGGACGGCGGACGGATGTTGAGAGAGGCGGCGCGCACGCGTCTCGCGCGGACACAGGCGCCACAGCGTTGATGATTGGAAGGAGGTGCGGTGCGGGGATGGGCCCAGGAAAAAAGACGGTCGTGGCCCCTGTCTTGGGTGCGTGTCGACGTCAGCACCGTCGGTGTGGTGTGGTGTGGTGTGGTGTGGTGTGGTGTGGTGTGGTGTGGGCAGGGAGGGGGGAAAAGCGGGCTGCGGGCTGCGGGCTGCGGGCTGCGGGCTGCGGAGGGAATGGTGGTGGGGAGTAGGCACACATGTGGGCGGGCGCAAAATCGGCCGGTGCCCGTAAACCGCGGCGGGATATTGGGTGGAAAAGAGGGAAATTGTAGAAAGGAAAACAAGCGGAGGGGGCGAATGTGGTGGGGTGGGGGGACGGGCGGGGGCGAGGCGACAGCTTGCTTTTTCTTTTTCATTTTATTTTATTTTGTTGTAGTGTTTTTGTTTTTTTTTGTTTTTTTGCGTGTGTGTGGCCTTGGAGAGGCTGGTCTTGTCTGGCTTACGCTTTGGGTGCGTGTGTTGGTACTTTTTCGTTTTTTCTTGTTCTGCAGAGCAGGGGCGGGGCGGTGGGAACGGCTGGCTGGCTGTGCCCAGAGGAGGAGGAGACGCTGGCGGCGGGCCCGGCTCCTGGGGCTGCTGTTGCATGCGCTGTGCAAAGAAAGGAAGAGTGGGTTTGTTTGGCTGGTGAAGTGCATTATTTAAGTGTGGGCTTGCCGGCCTGGCTCCGATGCGCAGGTAGATAGATGCCGGCGGCGACCGCAGGCAGGCGCGTTGTGTGTACAGAGGGACGAGCCATGTGTTTTGCAAGCAGGACGTGGCGTGCCGAGTGGAGAGGAGGCGGCGGCTCGGCTCGGTTCGGCCCGGTCCGGCGGTGCCGCGCTGTTGTCGCGGACGTGAGCGCCCCCTGGCGGGCGGGTGGTTGGCGGCGGCGTGGTGGACGCGTGTGGCAGTTGTGTGCACGGGTTGCTTGGGCGAGTGAGCAGTGGCTGGCGGTGTTGGCGCGTCGTCGGGGAGGTATGTGTTGCGGCCGCGTCTGCTGCGCGCTGCGTCGTTGTGTCGACTGTGTGTGGGCGTGGGCACGTGTGCTCTGGCGAGGGCGTCGTAAAAAAGTGGGTCGCGGTGTGCGTGCGTAGCCCGTGATGATGTATTGTGCGTCGCGTCGTTGTGTGCGAAACGGATGCCGAGAGGTGTGTGGTGAGTGCGAAGCGCGAATGTGCGGCGTTTGGCGGTTTCGGTGTGTTTTCTGTTTTTGCGGCGTGAGAGTGGGGCTGGCTGGCTGGCTGGCTGGCTGGCTGTTTGTTGTTGGTGTTGCCTTGTGTGTGTAGGTTGATGGCGCGACGCGGAGGGGACGCCGTTTGCTGCGTGCCTTGCCTCGCGTGTGTTGGCGCGCCGTGCATGTGTTTGGGTCGTGGGGGCGGTGTTTTTGTTTGTATTTGGATTTTCATTTTTTGGCGTGTTGTGTCGTGTATGGCAAGGGCGAGAGGAGTAGTGCGGTAGTGTCGTTGCGGCACGGGCGTCTGGTGGGGCTGTGCGTCGTGGCGGGGGAAGGTGTGTAGGTTGCGGCGATGCGGCGAGCCCAGCCCGTCGTTTGACGGTGTGCCGGGTGAGTTGCGCTGCGAATCGAGTGTGGCGGGAAGGGAGCTGCGTGGCGCCTGCGTCCGTTGGCAGCAGGGGCTGTGCCTTTTGAGAGTTTGTTTGATTTCGGGACGACGACGACGACGACTGGTTGGTTGGTGGGTGGGGTGGCGTGCACGTTTGTCGTACTGGGCGAGTCGATTGCCTGCCGGCTGGCGAAAGGTGCGCCGCCGCCCGTCTCTCGCGCTCTGTGTTGTTTTTTTTTTTTTTCTGTGTGTGTCGGCTGCGTTTTTGTTTGCGGTGCGCGCGAAGACGGTGGTGCCGAAAGTGTGCCGGCGTGGCGTTGCGACCGCGACGAGCCGCGGGCGCGCCATTTGGCTGGTGTTGCGTGAAGAGCGGCTGTGTACGGGTAGTGGCTGTAGCCGTACGTGTACGTGCACGTGCATCCGGCCCGGCCGCCAGCCCAGCCCAGCCCAGCCCAGCCCAGCCCAGCCCAGCCCAGCCGAGTCGGGTGAGCGGAGGCCGACACGTGGTGGTGCTGTGCTCTCTCGGCTCGGGGGGGTTTGTGTGTGTGTGTGTGTGTGTGCGTGCGTGCGTGTGTGTCTCGTTCGCTCTCCGGAATCTGCTCGTTCTGCTGATCCCCGCCTGTCGGCGTCGTTTATTTTTACTTATTTATTTTTTACCTGTTGTTTGTTTTTCGACGTCGTCTTGCAGTTTTGTCCTTTGCGGCGTGCCGACGACCCGCCGCGCGACCTTATGAAACCCCAAAGCGTGGCGTGGCGTGGCGTGGCGTGGCCGAGCCGCAGCAGCTAAGGGGGTGCGGCCGCCTCGACGCCTTAACCTCCTAAACTTCTTTAAGCCGTTAACGCAGCCACCTAAACTAACGTAACCTAACGTAAGCCCTTAGGCCAACCCCCAAGTCGCCTTAACCTAACGTACGTGACCGCAACCTTAGCTTAACGCCTACGTTAAGACGTGACGTCACGTCAACGCTTAACCTAACCCTGACGCCTTCTTAGCCTAACCTGACGTAACCTAAGGTACGGTAACCGTTGAAAGAAAGAAACCACCTTTGTTTTGACGTTGAGGCGTGTAAGGTCGGCTGTGAGGGCAGATTCGGTGTGTCTGTAGTTGGGGCTGGCTGGTAATTTATTTTGTTTGTTTGTTTATCGTTGTCTTGTTTTCGCCTGTGGCGGGGGGGTTGGCGCTCCGTCGGCCGGTGCCATGTTGCGCAGGCGGCGATCGTAAAAAAGTAGAAAAAAAAAAAGAAAAAAAGAAAAAAAAAATGTGTTGGAAGGGCTGTGGGTGTTGGCGGGCGAGGCGAGAGGAGGAGGACGGCCCGCGGCCGTGGCCCGACGGCTGCGGGCCGATCGGGAAAACGGCGGAAGGCGATGGGGCGGCGGAGGTGCGTTTGTGCACGGCCGTCATCGCCGCACGACTCGGCTCGTGTGGCTGTGGCGCCGGCCGCGGTGGCCGGGCTGCCGCGGCGACGGTGTGGGAGTTTTGACGAAGGTTTGGCCATTGTGGCGGGTCGTCGGCTGGGGCTGTGGGGGCGGCATTTGGGCGGGGGCGGCGATTCTCGGCGGGCCGACCCAGGCTGTGGCGCGCGGTGGCTGCAGTTTGGCCGTGGTTTGCGGCGCCGCCGCGGCGACTGGTTGGCGACCGTGGTGTCGGTGTGTGTAGCCCCCATCCTCGGTGGTTTGAATGGCGCGGGTGGTTGCGGCGCAGGTTGGGGGCTGCTCCGCGCAGGCTGTCGGACGTTGGGCGGTAGCAAGCGCGGGAGGCGCGGCGCGGCGGCGCGGCGGCGCGCCGAGTGGCGGCCGCTCTCTCGGCCGTCCGCGCCCGCCCGCGACACTGGCTGGGCCAGGCGCGTGCGCGGCTATTCTCTGCTGCGCGCCCCTCGCTGTTGTGCGTCGTCGAAGGAGAGAAGGAAGCGAAAGCAAGGGGAAAAAAGAAAAGAGAACAGGCAAAAGATGGCAGACCAGGCGGCTACGAACGAGACTGCCGCGGCACCCGCCGCCACCGGCACTACGAAGAAGGCCAAGTCTGCGTCGTCTGCGAAGAAGCCGCGCGCCAAGCCTGCGCACCCCGCGCACCTCTGAGATGGTGACGGCCGCCATCAAGAGTCTGAAGGAGCGCGGCGGGTCGTCGCTGCAGGCGATCAAGAAGTACATTGCCGCGCACTACAAGCTGGACGCGGAGAAGCTGGCGCCCTTTATCAAGAAGTACCTCAAGTCGGCCGTCGTGGCTGGCGAGCTGGTGCAGACGAAGGGGAAGGGCGCGTCGGGCTCTTTCAAGCTTGCCGGCGCCGGCGGCGGGGCGGCCGAGGGCGGCAAGGCTCGTGGTGGCGGCGGTGGTGCGAAGAAGAAGCGCGCCGCTCCGGCCAGCAAGGAGAAGAAGGGGGCCCGTGCGGCCGGCGCAAAGAAGGCTGGCGGCGTGAAGGCGGCGACCGGTCGGAAGGCGGGGCGCCGCCAAGAAGGCGTCTGCGGCGTCGGCCGCTCCCCGCGGGTGCGAAGAAGGCGGCTGCGGCCAAGCCGGCCAAGGCCAAGTCGCCGTCGAAGGCGAAGAAGGCCGCCAAGGTTCCGACGAAGAAGCCGAAGGCGCCGCGCCCGAAGAAGGCGACGGCGACGCCGTCTAAGGCGAAGGCTTCGCCCAAGAAGAAGAAGTAAAAAGGGCAGGGAAGGGTTGGCGGTTGACACCGTCGCCTGGTGGCCGGCGCGCAACCAGAGGCTGTCGCGCGGTCCCGGACAAAAACAAAAACGGCCCTTCTCAGGGCCATCAAAGCACGTCGGGAAGGTGTTGATTGTCGTGTCGTGTCGTGGTCGGTCGGTTGCCTTGTTGTCTGTCTGTCTTGCTTGCTGGCGTTTGTTTGTTTCATGTGTGGATGGTGGTTGGATTGTGGGGTCGTTGGCGGGCGTGGGCGGCGGCGCCGCGGTTGGTGTTACATAAAGTGTATTTTACTTTTATTATTTCTACCTATTTATTTTGCGCCGCGTTTGTTTGTTTGTCTTGGTGGTGGTTTTGGAATAGTCTTTTTTGGCTTTGCTTTCCGGGCGTCACGTTTTGTGCCGTGGCCTGTGTGGGTGGCGCTATTGACGCTTGCGACTTGGCTCGGCCGGTGCGGTGCTTTTTTTTTTCTTTTGGAAACGGCGGCGCCGGGCCGGGCCGGGGGGTGGGACGACTGGACTGGAGAGTGAGTGGGGAACTAGTCGTTGCGACCGACAAAGTTTTGCTCGCGACGGAGAGACGTTAGTGGCCCTGAAAAGGGCCGTTTTGTAACACGCGATCTAGTGCGGGTTTAGGCGCGCTCGCCGCGGATGCGGCGCGCGAGCTGGATGTCCTTGGGCATGATGGTGACTCGCTTGGCGTGGATTGCGCACAGGTTGGTGTCTTCGAAGAGGCCGACGAGGTAGGCCTCGCTGGCCTCCTGCAGGGCCATGACTGCGGAGCTCTGGAAGCGCAGGTCGGTCTTGAAGTCCTGGGCGATCTCGCGCACTAGGCGCTGGAATGGCAGCTTGCGGATGAGCAGCTCTGTGCTCTTCTGGTAGCGCCTGATTTCTCGCAGGGCGACGGTGCCCGGCCTGTAGCGGTGGGGCTTCTTGACGCCGCCGGTGGCGGGCGCGCTCTTCCTCGCCGCCTTGGTGGCGAGCTGTTTGCGCGGCGCCTTTCCGCCGGTGGACTTGCGGGCCGTTTGCTTTGTCCGGGCCATGGCTACTGCGGATGCGGATGCGGATGCGGATGCGGCGTGGAGGATATGCGTGCGCGACGGCGTCCGGTGCTGCCTTGACAACGGGCCCGCGCGCCCCGGGTGCTGCGCTTATATGCCCTCGGTGCGCGGTGGTGGGGGGAGGGGAGGGCGGGCCGCGGGGCCCCAGAGTCTATATAGGGGGGCGGCGCGCGCGCTGGGCGCCACAACCGTAGCCGACTCGCTAGCGCCGGGTGAGGAGCTTGCCTTGCTTTCTGTTTTTTATATTATTGTGGTTGAGACGCTTGAAGAAGAAGAATGACAGGCCGCGGCAAGGGAGGAAAGGGGCTCGGCAAGGGTGGCGCCAAGCGGCACCGCAAGGTGTTGCGCGACAACATCCAGGGCATCACGAAGCCCGCGATCCGCCGCCTGGCGCGCAGGGGCGGCGTGAAGCGCATCTCTGGTCTGATCTACGAGGAGACGCGCGGAGTGCTGAAGGTGTTCCTGGAGAACGTGATCCGCGACGCGGTGACGTACACTGAGCACGCCAAGCGCAAGACTGTGACGGCCATGGACGTGGTGTACGCCCTGAAGAGGCAGGGGCGCACCCTGTACGGTTTCGGCGGTTAGGCGGTGTGAGACCGAAGGAAGGAAAGAGAGATAGATTGAAAAACGGCCCTTTTCAGGGCCACCACAGTGTTCGGAAGTTGAAAAGTGCGAAAGAGTCTGTGTTGCTGGTTTTTCTTTTCCTTTTTAGTCTACTTGGCCTTTTAGTTTTGTTTGGAGTTTTTTTTGACGTGGTGTGCGGTGCGGTTGGGAGGGAAGGAAGCGTGCCCTTGCGTTGTGTGAGCTCCTTCCTTCCTTCCTTCCCCTCCCTCTTTGCTTGTATGCTTCTTGTCGGTGGATGGGCTGTGTGTTGCGGCGCGGCTGAGCGCCGAGGGGTTATTTTTGAGGTGTGTTGTTGTGCGCCACGTGTGCTGGTTAATGGTCGCGAGACTGTGCGTGCGTGGAGTTGAGTGGAGGAGGTGGCCAAGTACGTGTGTACAAGATGGCGGCGCCTGTGTGTGTAAGAAGGAAAAAAAAACCGTACACAGAGAGAGAGAGAGAGAGAGAGAGAGAGAGAGAGAGAGAGAAAAGTGGTGCGACGAACGACTGGAATTCTGCTTTGGACGTAGGTTTGTGTGGTGGCCCTGAAAAGGGCCGATTGTGTTTTGTTTTTTGAGCCGAGGCGGCAAATGGCGCGCTGCGTGCCAAGGGAGCACGCGGCGGTTGCCGATTGCGCTGTCTCTCTTTTAGGCCTTCTTCTCGGTCTTCTTTGGCAGCAGGACGGCCTGGATGTTGGGCAGGACACCTCCCTGTGCGATGGTGACGCCCGACAAGAGCTTGTTGAGCTCCTCGTCGTTGCGTATGGCGAGCTGCAGGTGGCGCGGGATGATGCGCGTCTTCTTGTTGTCGCGGGCCGCGTTTCCGGCCAGCTCGAGCACCTCAGCCGCGAGGTACTCCATGACGGCGGCGAGGTAGACGGGCGCCCCGGCGCCGACGCGCTCGGCGTAGTTTCCCTTGCGCAGGAGGCGGTGGATTCTGCCGACCGGGAACTGGAGCCCAGCCCTGCTTGAGCGGGACTTTGACTTGCCCTTGACTTTGCCTCCCTTTCCGCGTCCGGACATGGCGATGGGCTAGTTTGGAAAGAAGCGAGAAAGAAAAAGCACAACGCCCCAAACGGTGCGAGCCGCAGCGAGTCGAGCAGCGGAGTGCGTGCCGGCGCCGGCGGGGTGGGGGTCCTTTATGGGCTCGGGTGCGGCGGCCGGTTGCGCGCGCGCCCCATTGGTCGGCGGCCGCAGCAGGGCGAGCTGGTAAAGGTGCGGCGGCGGCGTGCGGCGGGTGCCACTGTGTGGGGAGACGCTGACTGGAGCGGAGCGCCTGACTGACTGACTGACTGCGCGTGCCTGCCTGCCTGCCTGCCTGCCTGCCTGTTTGTTCGTGATGCCGCCCAAGACTAGCGGGAAAGCCGCCAAGAAGGCTGGCAAGGCGCAGAAGAACATTTCGAAGGGCGACAAGAAGAAGAAGCGCAAGAGGAAGGAGAGCTATGCCATCTACATCTACAAGGTGCTGAAGCAGGTGCACCCTGACACGGGCATCTCTTCGAAGGCGATGAGCATCATGAACAGCTTCGTGAACGACATTTTCGAGCGCATTGCGGCCGAGGCTTCTCGCCTGGCGCACTACAACAAGCGCTCGACCATCACGTCCCGCGAGATCCAGACCGCTGTGCGGCTCTTGCTGCCTGGCGAGCTGGCCAAGCACGCGGTGAGCGAGGGCACGAAGGCGGTGACCAAGTACACGAGCTCCAAGTAAGGAGGTGGCTCTTGGAAATAGGAGGCTCGTCCGCGGCGCGGCGAAGAAAAGAAAAAACGGCCCTTTTCAGGGCCACCAAAATGCCTTTGCGGGAAGGGCGGAATTGTTGTTGTTGTTGTTGTTGTTGTTGTGAGCGGGTGGACGGGCGGCACAGCTGTAGCTGTAGCTTGTGGTGTGGTGTGGTGCGGCGCCGGCGCCTTTGGTTTTGGTGTGACGTTGGGATACGCACTTTAGGCCACAGCCGGGTCGTGGGCGTGGGTGTTTCGAGACGTGTTGGTGTTAGGGGGGCGGATCGCTGGAGTTGGCTTGTTTGATATATATATTTTTTTTTTTTTTTTTGTCCCCTTTGTATGGTATGGCCGGAGGTGTGGAACGGAAAGCAAACCGCGATTGTCGGATGTCACACCGTTGGTGGCGAGGGTGAGAAACACGTTGCCGCCTACAGCTGCTTCTACGCCGAGCGGGTGGGTTAAGTTAGTAGTTGGTTGGTTGGGCGACGTAAAAGTGGAGCGTGGAGGTGTGTGTGAACGTGAGGAGACACGCATTGCATTGTATTTGTACGCGCGAGGTGAGTTAGGAGACCACGCGCCACGACGTACGGTGCCCTCTTTCGACCTGACGTCTGACGTCTGGAGGCGGTGTCGTCATTCTGGATGTACGTGTATTTTCCGCTCAGTTGAGTGAGGTGACGCGAGACGACGGCGTCGGTGGTGTTTTTGTTTTGTTGTTGGCGCCCCGGGGATGAAGAGGGGCACCCGACGGTAACGAGAGGTTGCACTTTGTGATCGGTCGAATGTCCGGGGAGCGAGGAATAGGGTGGGGGGTTGAAAAGAAACGCCAGTGTAGGGCAACGGGACGGTGAACGTTCCCGTGGTGTCGGAGGTGTGCAGTGGGGGGGAGGAAAAAAAAAAAGCGCGTAACGGCGCGGCTGCCGTGGTGGAAACGTTCTCTCCAACTGTGGTGGTGTCCCCTGTGTGTTTTGTTGTTCTCTATATCGTGTGTCCCCTCGCACAAGACGCTCTCTGGGCGGGTTTGATTCATTCATTTTTGCATAGTCACGTAGCGTAGAATGGAATGCGCAAGAGTTGAGTGAGACTGGCGACGGTATATGGTCTGAGCAGCGTCAGCTGCACTGCACTCCCCGGAAAAGAATCTTGGATGCCGTGCTAACTGAAATTTGGTGGACGGGGTTCTCAAGGCTGTTTTGCTATTTTCTTGTTTGTTTGTCTCTAGTTAAGATGGTGAAATGACGTCGAAGAAGCAGTATTGCAAATACTGTTATGGAAATGCCCTAGTTTGATGAAAGGAAATGTGTGTTGAATATACAGGATGGTAAAGACCAAGTGCGTTGAAAGAAACGTTGTGAAGGAACGAACGTTCCCTGAATTGGTTTCTTTTTGTTCCCGAGTTGTGTACAATGGACGACGGTTGTGCCATATCGCAGCATTGCATCATCCCCAGGTTTGATTTCAATTGAGCGATAAAAAAAGGAAAAAGAGAAGAACAAGAACACTATCGAAATGGTCTATGGTGTGTGACCCACAATTGTTGTCTTTAAATCACTTACCCAACCATGTCGTAAAAATATTTTTTTTTTTTTTTTTTTTTTTTTTTTTTTTACAGTGGCTGCCGAATGACCTAGATGTAACAGAGAGAGAGAGAAACACATGGCGTGTCAGATGTTTGTTTTCTTTTCCCCCCCCCCCCCCCCTCTCGTCAAGTGGCAAATGCGAACACCGTCAGCTGTAATTGACGATCGACACTAGTATGGCGCGAAAAGGGGGTGCGACCTGTGCAGTTGTGGGTGAAACTTTGGGTGATGGGCTGTCATGCGGCATCGCGTGCGTTCATTACCCCTCGGCGGCGGCGGCGGCGGCGGCGGCGGCGCCGCAGCTCCGTCCAGCTCGCGCTCTCGGAAACAACCCTCTCGTAATGCCGCGTCTCCTCCGTCACTGCAATTTTCAAAGGGAAACCTGTGTGGCCGGTGGGGGTGTGTCAACCGTTGGCCCTCAAGCTCCGCCGACAAAAAGTGTTGAGTGTATCCAGTGTGAGAGAGGTTGACGCTTTTCGTGGTGTGTGTGTGTGTGTGTGTGTGTGTGTGTGTGGCAATGTTTTGAAAAGTTTGCAACGTACGTTAAGAAGTGTTGACGCTGAAACTTGCGGGCTGTGTGGCCCTGGTGGTTGGCTGGCTGGAGACGCGGGCGTGTCCAGTCGGTCGGTTGTTGTGGCTGAAAGGTACGTATACGGTTCCGCCGTCCCGTCGGAACTGCGTCTGTCTGGAAGGTATGACGTGACGTGCAGTTTTTATTAGGTCAGCCCTTGTTGTGTATTGTTCCATTTGTTGCTCACTCGTCACCCGTATTTGGTGTGGCGATGTATGTGGACGTACTGCTGGATCAGTGTCAGGGTTTCCGTGGGAGGTGTTGGTTGGGTTGGATTTGCCTGACACGGCTGAGTCCGCAATTGGCCTGCCGTTCGTTGATGCGATATGTGGGTTCTGAGGAAGAATGTGTACGAGATAGTTGCCCCTGCCCTGCCCTTTCTTTCGCGTTCGTGTGTGCCCCCCTTGTTGTGTAGTGTGGGTTGAACATGGTTCTTTACCGAGTGGGGGGGAATGGGATGGACGGATCCGTTGCTGTTGCTGTCACCGTCAAGACAACGCACGCACGCACGCACGCACCCCTGTCCTACGAGAAGGTGTGTCAACCGGGGTTTCGGTAGTCGTGTGTGTAGGGGACGGGGAGAAGCAAAGTGGAGAGTGCGGCACGGGCAGAG
>NW_026062712.1:20000-27500 GCF_023897955.1 Schistocerca gregaria | reverse complement strand
CCCTTAACCTAACTGTGGTTGTACCACATTATCCCTTAACCTAACTGTGGTTGTACCACATTATCCCTTAACCTAACTGTGGTTGTACCACATTATCCCTTAACCTAACTGTGGTTGTACCACATTATCCCTTAACCTAACTGTGGTTGTACCACATTATCCCTTAACCTAACTGTGGTTGTACCACATTATCCCTTAACCTAACTGTGGTTGTACCACATTATCCCTTAACCTAACTGTGGTTGTACCACATTATCCCTTAACCTAACTGTGGTTGTACCACATTATCCCTTAACCTAACTGTGGTTGTACCACATTATCCCTTAACCTAACTGTGGTTGTACCACATTATCCCTTAACCTAACTCAAGTTGTCCCTTAACCTAACTCAAGTTGTCCCTTAACCTAACTCAAGTTGTCCCTTAACCTAACTCAAGTTGTCCCTTAACCTAACTCAAGTTGTCCCTTAACCTAACTCAAGTTGTCCCTTAACCTAACTCAAGTTGTCCCTTAACCTAACTCAAGTTGTCCCTTAACCTAACTCAAGTTGTCCCTTAACCTAACTCAAGTTGTCCCTTAACCTAACTCAAGTTGTCCCTTAACCTAACTCAAGTTGTCCCTTAACCTAACTCAAGTTGTCCCTTAACCTAACTCAAGTTGTCCCTTAACCTAACTCAAGTTGTCCCTTAACCTAACTCAAGTTGTCCCTTAACCTAACTCAAGTTGTCCCTTAACCTAACTCAAGTTGTCCCTTAACCTAACTCAAGTTGTCCCTTAACCTAACTCAAGTTGTCCCTTAACCTAACTCAAGTTGTCCCTTAACCTAACCCAAGTTGTCCCTTAACCTAACTCAAGTTGTCCCTTAACCTAACTCAAGTTGTCCCTTAACCTAACCCACGTTGTCCCTTAACCTAACCCACGTTGTCCCTTAACCTAACCCACGTTGTCCCTTAACCTAACCCACGTTGTCCCTTAACCTAACCCACGTTGTCCCTTAACCTAACCCACGTTGTCCCTTAACCTAACCCACGTTGTCCCTTAACCTAACCCACGTTGTCCCTTAACCTAACCCACGTTGTCCCTTAACCTAACCCACGTTGTCCCTTAACCTAACCCACGTTGTCCCTTAACCTAACCCACGTTGTCCCTTAACCTAACCCACGTTGTCCCTTAACCTAACCCACGTTGTCCCTTAACCTAACCCACGTTGTCCCTTAACCTAACCCACGTTGTCCCTTAACCTAACCCACGTTGTCCCTTAACCTAACCCACGTTGTCCCTTAACCTAACCCACGTTGTCCCTTAACCTAACCCACGTTGTCCCTTAACCTAACCCACGTTGTCCCTTAACCTAACCCACGTTGTCCCTTAACCTAACCCACGTTGTCCCTTAACCTAACCCACGTTGTCCCTTAACCTAACCCACGTTGTCCCTTAACCTAACCCACGTTGTCCCTTAACCTAACCCACGTTGTCCCTTAACCTAACCCACGTTGTCCCTTAACCTAACCCACGTTGTCCCTTAACCTAACCCACGTTGTCCCTTAACCTAACCCACGTTGTCCCTTAACCTAACCCACGTTGTCCCTTAACCTAACCCACGTTGTCCCTTAACCTAACCCACGTTGTCCCTTAACCTAACCCACGTTGTCCCTTAACCTAACCCACGTTGTCCCTTAACCTAACCCACGTTGTCCCTTAACCTAACCCACGTTGTCCCTTAACCTAACCCACGTTGTCCCTTAACCTAACCCACGTTGTCCCTTAACCTAACCCACGTTGTCCCTTAACCTAACCCACGTTGTCCCTTAACCTAACCCACGTTGTCCCTTAACCTAACCCACGTTGTCCCTTAACCTAACCCACGTTGTCCCTTAACCTAACCCACGTTGTCCCTTAACCTAACCCACGTTGTCCCTTAACCTAACCCACGTTGTCCCTTAACCTAACCCACGTTGTCCCTTTGCCTAACATAGTTCACTGCTCGGAATCTCTGGTGTCGTTGTTATCCTCATGTAGATGTCTTGCGAGTGTTGCTTACTTTCCACATATTCCCGCTATCCACTGTCAATTGTACTGCAATAGGACTATATCGCCCCCCCCCCCCTCCCTCTGTCCCCCTCTTTGTGTCTCTGTCCTCTCAAGCTGGTCGGTCTGGCGTTTGAGTGTTAAATGAGCCTCGCAGCTGTTCAGTTGCATTCAGATGTCGACGCCCTCAGTGTACGTCGTGGTATGGTCTGTGTCCATTGTCCGCTGATGTCGTACGCGTAACCCACACGCTGTACCGATCATCGGTCGTTACGTACAGAGTGAAGTAGTGTGATACGTGTGACCGTACGCTGGCTGTGCCCAACGGTGTCGAATCTCAATTTCCATATGATGTGCTCGATGCTACTTGTCTCGTCTCCCAATAACAGCTAGGTTGCACTGTGGTACGCCGTAGAGGCGTGTGGGAGGAACGTACGAACGCATTGTATGTCACCCTGGGTCGCTGGGGGTGGTGGTGCGGTGAGTCAGGTCAGGTCAGGTCAGCGTGAGCCGTCTGATGTAGTGACGCGTGTATTCCGACTTTGTCGTATTGCCTCACACAAAGTGCTACCCTGGTGGACCGCGTTCCATATCTGGGACATGCCGCAGATGCCGGTTGACAGTGGATCGCGGAAGGGACATCGCATACGTGCGCGGGCCACCTTCCACGTGTTCTCTTCTGCACATGTCGCAGTGTGTATGTGGTCTGATGTAGCGTGTCGTGACACATGACATCCTGGCATGCAAGAATTGTTGAATTCGCAAATGTAGGTGGACATCTACGTTTACTGCCCAAGATACGCAAATGAACTGGAAATCCGTTGTTGAGCGGTTGTTCACGCTGGAGGTGAATCTGTGATGGCGACGATCGGTACAGCTATTAACCGGTTGTTTCAGCGGTACCCGCCACATCCACACACGTGACTAGGCCCATGTGGGTATGAAGCGATACGCGGCGGTGGCTTGGTGGGACTGTTCCCGGCCGGTGAAGGGGGGCCGCCCGGCGTGTTGGCCGCGCGCTGCGTGGGCGCACGCGCAACAGGCGGCTGGTGGGGGGCGCCGAGTGGCAGGAGCGCCAGCCGACGGGCCCGGCAGGCGGCGCAGCTACGCTGCGGCGCACCCTGCACGCGGCGCCTGGCGGCCAAAGTTGGTTCAGCCGAGCCCGGTGCGAAGCGCGGTGGACATCTGCAGTGTGCTGGTCTGATTGAGGACTGTGTGCGTTGAGGATGCGCCGCCGCCTGGCACTCGGCGCCGCGACGCCGTCTGCTGCTCGGTCGCCCCAGCGGTTCTCGCAGGTGGTTTGTATCGCAGTTGTGCGGACGTGTTGGCGCGTGCGCTGTGCTGGGAGAGTTCGCTTCTGCACCCAAGTGGGGCTTTGCCCTTGTGTGGCGCTGGCGTTGGAGCTGCCGGTCACCATAGGTGGCGCGTGTTGTCTCCCGCCGGCAATGCCACGACAGCACGCTCCCGGGCCTCTGTCGGCAGCGGCAAGCTCAGTTGGGAGCAAGGGTGTTCTCACTAAAACCGTCTACTCGTCTAACTCCGGGCGATTGCGCCTCTCTCGAAACCGACCAAGTACCTAGGACGGCGCTGCGCGCCGCCGGGACCTGAGAGGGTTTCGAGGTGTATCGTGCAGGGGAGCTCGGCCTCCTCCTGTTTGCAGAATAATTGAGCGGACGCTTGCGTGTTCGCGCGGGCCCCCGGGACACACTCCCGGGCGGCCGGCTGCTCAGCTCTAGTTGACGCAGCTCCCTGGTTGATCCTGCCAGTAGTCATATGCTTGTCTCAAAGATTAAGCCATGCATGTCTCAGTACAAGCCGCATTAAGGTGAAACCGCGAATGGCTCATTAAATCAGTTATGGTTCCTTAGATCGTACCCACGTTACTTGGATAACTGTGGTAATTCTAGAGCTAATACATGCAAACAGAGTCCCGACCAGAGATGGAAGGGACGCTTTTATTAGATCAAAACCAATCGGATTGGCTTGTCTGGTCCGTTTGCCTTGGTGACTCTGAATAACTTTGGGCTGATCGCACGGTCCTCGTACCGGCGACGCATCTTTCAAATGTCTGCCTTATCAACTGTCGATGGTAGGTTCTGCGCCTACCATGGTTGTAACGGGTAACGGGGAATCAGGGTTCGATTCCGGAGAGGGAGCCTGAGAAACGGCTACCACATCCAAGGAAGGCAGCAGGCGCGCAAATTACCCACTCCCGGCACGGGGAGGTAGTGACGAAAAATAACGATACGGGACTCATCCGAGGCCCCGTAATCGGAATGAGTACACTTTAAATCCTTTAACGAGTATCTATTGGAGGGCAAGTCTGGTGCCAGCAGCCGCGGTAATTCCAGCTCCAATAGCGTATATTAAAGTTGTTGCGGTTAAAAAGCTCGTAGTTGGATTTGTGTCCCACGCTGTTGGTTCACCGCCCGTCGGTGTTTAACTGGCATGTATCGTGGGACGTCCTGCCGGTGGGGCGAGCCGAAGGGGTGCTTTCGCGTCCCGAGGCGGACCCCGTTTAAATCCTACCAGGGTGCTCTTTGTTGAGTGTCTCGGTGGGCCGGCACGTTTACTTTGAACAAATTAGAGTGCTTAAAGCAGGCAAGCCCGCCTGAATACTGTGTGCATGGAATAATGGAATAGGACCTCGGTTCTATTTTGTTGGTTTTCGGAACCCGAGGTAATGATTAATAGGGACAGGCGGGGGCATTCGTATTGCGACGTTAGAGGTGAAATTCTTGGATCGTCGCAAGACGAACAGAAGCGAAAGCATTTGCCAAGTATGTTTTCATTAATCAAGAACGAAAGTTAGAGGTTCGAAGGCGATCAGATACCGCCCTAGTTCTAACCATAAACGATGCCAGCCAGCGATCCGCCGCAGTTCCTCCGATGACTCGGCGGGCAGCCTCCGGGAAACCAAAGCTTTTGGGTTCCGGGGGAAGTATGGTTGCAAAGCTGAAACTTAAAGGAATTGACGGAAGGGCACCACCAGGAGTGGAGCCTGCGGCTTAATTTGACTCAACACGGGAAACCTCACCAGGCCCGGACACCGGAAGGATTGACAGATTGATAGCTCTTTCTTGATTCGGTGGGTGGTGGTGCATGGCCGTTCTTAGTTGGTGGAGCGATTTGTCTGGTTAATTCCGATAACGAACGAGACTCTAGCCTGCTAACTAGTCGCGTGACATCCTTCGTGCTGTCAGCGATTACTTTTCTTCTTAGAGGGACAGGCGGCTTCTAGCCGCACGAGATTGAGCAATAACAGGTCTGTGATGCCCTTAGATGTTCTG
Organism: Schistocerca gregaria; assembly: GCF_023897955.1. Lineage (NCBI taxonomy): Eukaryota > Metazoa > Arthropoda > Insecta > Orthoptera > Acrididae > Schistocerca > Schistocerca gregaria. The sequence continues at coordinate 22,183 of NW_026062712.1, read as the reverse complement.
GGCCGCACGCGCGCTACACTGAAGGAATCAGCGTGTCTTCCTAGGCCGAAAGGTCGGGGTAACCCGCTGAACCTCCTTCGTGCTAGGGATTGGGGCTTGCAATTGTTCCCCATGAACGAGGAATTCCCAGTAAGCGCGAGTCATAAGCTCGCGTTGATTACGTCCCTGCCCTTTGTACACACCGCCCGTCGCTACTACCGATTGAATGATTTAGTGAGGTCTTCGGACTGGTACGCGGCATCGACTCTGTCGTTGCCGATGCTACCGGAAAGATGACCAAACTTGATCATTTAGAGGAAGTAAAAGTCGTAACAAGGTTTCCGTAGGTGAACCTGCGGAAGGATCATTACCGACTAGACTGCATGTCTTTCGATGTGCGTGTCGTGTCGCGCAACACGCTACCTGTACGGCAGTGGCCGTGCGCCGCGTGCGGAACCACGCGTGCCTCTCAAAACTAGCGGAAGTGTTGTTGTTGTTGTTGTTGTGTGGTACGAGCGCTGAAGCTCTGGAGCGGCTGGCCTGCGGTACCTGGCGCCTGGCGCCGGTTTTGAATGACGTTCGCCCGAGTGCCTGTCCGCTCCGGTGTGGAGCCGTACGACGCCCATCGGCTGTGAGGCCGTTGGACACAAAAAAAATAGTGGAACAGGGGCCGTCAGACGCCTCAGTCCCGCAAATGCTACTGTCTTGAAAGAGACAGTGGGAGACTGAAAAGGAAAAGATCACCCAGGACGGTGGATCACTCGGCTCGTGGGTCGATGAAGAACGCAGCAAATTGCGCGTCGACATGTGAACTGCAGGACACATGAACATCGACGTTTCGAACGCACATTGCGGTCCATGGATTCCGTTCCCGGGCCACGTCTGGCTGAGGGTCGGCTACGTATACTGAAGCGCGCGGCGTTTGTCCCGCTTCGGAGACGTGGGAGTGTCGTGGTCGCCTGTGTGGCCGGCCGCGTCTCCTTAAACGTGCGATGCGCGCCCGTCGCCTGGCGGTTCGCATACCGGTACTTTCTCGGTAGCGTGCACAGCCGGCTGGCGGTGTGGCGTGCGACACCTCGTACAACGACCTCAGAGCAGGCGAGACTACCCGCTGAATTTAAGCATATTACTAAGCGGAGGAAAAGAAACTAACAAGGATTCCCCCAGTAGCGGCGAGCGAACAGGGAAGAGTCCAGCACCGAACCCCGCAGGCTGCCGCCTGTCGTGGCATGTGGTGTTTGGGAGGGTCCACTACCCCGACGCCTCGCGCCGAGCCCAAGTCCAACTTGAATGAGGCCACGGCCCGTAGAGGGTGCCAGGCCCGTAGCGGCCGGTGCGAGCGTCGGCGGGACCTCTCCTTCGAGTCGGGTTGCTTGAGAGTGCAGCTCCAAGTGGGTGGTAAACTCCATCTGAGACTAAATATGACCACGAGACCGATAGCGAACAAGTACCGTGAGGGAAAGTTGAAAAGAACTTTGAAGAGAGAGTTCAAAAGTACGTGAAACCGTTCTGGGGTAAACGTGAGAAGTCCGAAAGGTCGAACGGGTGAGATTCACGCCCATCCGGCCACTGGCCCCCGCCCTCGGCAGATGGGGCCGGCCGCCCGCGCGGAGCAATCCGCGGCGGGGTCGTGTCCGGTTGCCTTTCCACTCGCCGCGGGGTGGGGCCGTTCCGGTGTGCGGTGGGCCGCACTTCTCCCCTAGTAGGACGTCGCGACCCGCTGGGTGCCGGCCTACGGCCCGGGTGCGCAGCCTGTCCTTCCGCGGGCCTCGGTTCGCGTCTGTTGGGCAGAGCCCCGGTGTCCTGGCTGGCTGCTCGGCGGTATATCTGGAGGAGTCGATTCGCCCCTTTGGGCGCTCGGGCTCCCGGCAAGCGCGCGCGGTTCTTCCCGGATGACGGACCTACCTGGCCCGGCCCCGGACCCGCGCCGCTGTTGGCTCGGGATGCTCTCGGGCGGAATAATCGCTCCCGTCAGCGGCGCTTCAGCTTTGGACAATTTCACGACCCGTCTTGAAACACGGACCAAGGAGTCTAACATGTGCGCGAGTCATTGGGCTGTACGAAACCTAAAGGCGTAATGAAAGTGAAGGTCTCGCCTTGCGCGGGCCGAGGGAGGATGGGGCTTCCCCGCCCTTCACGGGGCGGCGGCCTCCGCACTCCCGGGGCGTCTCGTCCTCATTGCGAGGTGAGGCGCACCTAGAGCG
>NW_026062712.1:10000-15000 GCF_023897955.1 Schistocerca gregaria | reverse complement strand
CGCTTAACCTAACTGTGGTTGTACCACATTATCGCTTAACCTAACTGTGGTTGTACCACATTATCGCTTAACCTAACTGTGGTTGTACCACATTATCGCTTAACCTAACTGTGGTTGTACCACATTATCGCTTAACCTAACTGTGGTTGTACCACATTATCGCTTAACCTAACTGTGGTTGTACCACATTATCGCTTAACCTAACTGTGGTTGTACCACATTATCGCTTAACCTAACTGTGGTTGTACCACATTATCCCTTAACCTAACTGTGGTTGTACCACATTATCCCTTAACCTAACTGTGGTTGTACCACATTATCCCTTAACCTAACTGTGGTTGTACCACATTATCCCTTAACCTAACTGTGGTTGTACCACATTATCCCTTAACCTAACTGTGGTTGTACCACATTATCCCTTAACCTAACTGTGGTTGTACCACATTATCCCTTAACCTAACTGTGGTTGTACCACATTATCCCTTAACCTAACTGTGGTTGTACCACATTATCCCTTAACCTAACTGTGGTTGTACCACATTATCCCTTAACCTAACTGTGGTTGTACCACATTATCCCTTAACCTAACTGTGGTTGTACCACATTATCCCTTAACCTAACTGTGGTTGTACCACATTATCCCTTAACCTAACTGTGGTTGTACCACATTATCCCTTAACCTAACTGTGGTTGTACCACATTATCCCTTAACCTAACTGTGGTTGTACCACATTATCCCTTAACCTAACTGTGGTTGTACCACATTATCCCTTAACCTAACTCAAGTTGTCCCTTAACCTAACTCAAGTTGTCCCTTAACCTAACTCAAGTTGTCCCTTAACCTAACTCAAGTTGTCCCTTAACCTAACTCAAGTTGTCCCTTAACCTAACTCAAGTTGTCCCTTAACCTAACTCAAGTTGTCCCTTAACCTAACTCAAGTTGTCCCTTAACCTAACTCAAGTTGTCCCTTAACCTAACTCAAGTTGTCCCTTAACCTAACTCAAGTTGTCCCTTAACCTAACTCAAGTTGTCCCTTAACCTAACTCAAGTTGTCCCTTAACCTAACTCAAGTTGTCCCTTAACCTAACTCAAGTTGTCCCTTAACCTAACTCAAGTTGTCCCTTAACCTAACTCAAGTTGTCCCTTAACCTAACTCAAGTTGTCCCTTAACCTAACTCAAGTTGTCCCTTAACCTAACTCAAGTTGTCCCTTAACCTAACTCAAGTTGTCCCTTAACCTAACTCAAGTTGTCCCTTAACCTAACTCAAGTTGTCCCTTAACCTAACTCAAGTTGTCCCTTAACCTAACTCAAGTTGTCCCTTAACCTAACTCAAGTTGTCCCTTAACCTAACTCAAGTTGTCCCTTAACCTAACTCAAGTTGTCCCTTAACCTAACTCAAGTTGTCCCTTAACCTAACTCAAGTTGTCCCTTAACCTAACTCAAGTTGTCCCTTAACCTAACCCACGTTGTCCCTTAACCTAACCCACGTTGTCCCTTAACCTAACCCACGTTGTCCCTTAACCTAACCCACGTTGTCCCTTAACCTAACCCACGTTGTCCCTTAACCTAACCCACGTTGTCCCTTAACCTAACCCACGTTGTCCCTTAACCTAACCCACGTTGTCCCTTAACCTAACCCACGTTGTCCCTTAACCTAACCCACGTTGTCCCTTAACCTAACCCACGTTGTCCCTTAACCTAACCCACGTTGTCCCTTAACCTAACCCACGTTGTCCCTTAACCTAACCCACGTTGTCCCTTAACCTAACCCACGTTGTCCCTTAACCTAACCCACGTTGTCCCTTAACCTAACCCACGTTGTCCCTTAACCTAACCCACGTTGTCCCTTAACCTAACCCACGTTGTCCCTTAACCTAACCCACGTTGTCCCTTAACCTAACCCACGTTGTCCCTTAACCTAACCCACGTTGTCCCTTAACCTAACCCACGTTGTCCCTTAACCTAACCCACGTTGTCCCTTAACCTAACCCACGTTGTCCCTTAACCTAACCCACGTTGTCCCTTAACCTAACCCACGTTGTCCCTTAACCTAACCCACGTTGTCCCTTAACCTAACCCACGTTGTCCCTTAACCTAACCCACGTTGTCCCTTAACCTAACCCACGTTGTCCCTTAACCTAACCCACGTTGTCCCTTAACCTAACCCACGTTGTCCCTTAACCTAACCCACGTTGTCCCTTAACCTAACCCACGTTGTCCCTTAACCTAACCCACGTTGTCCCTTAACCTAACCCACGTTGTCCCTTAACCTAACCCACGTTGTCCCTTAACCTAACCCACGTTGTCCCTTAACCTAACCCACGTTGTCCCTTAACCTAACCCACGTTGTCCCTTAACCTAACCCACGTTGTCCCTTAACCTAACCCACGTTGTCCCTTAACCTAACCCACGTTGTCCCTTAACCTAACCCACGTTGTCCCTTAACCTAACCCACGTTGTCCCTTAACCTAACCCACGTTGTCCCTTTGCCTAACATAGTTCACTGCTCGGAATCTCTGGTGTCGTTGTTATCCTCATGTAGATGTCTTGCGAGTGTTGCTTACTTTCCACATATTCCCGCTATCCACTGTCAATTGTACTGCAATAGGACTATATCGCCCCCCCCCCCCCCTCCCTCTGTCCCCCTCTTTGTGTCTCTGTCCTCTCAAGCTGGTCGGTCTGGCGTTTGAGTGTTAAATGAGCCTCGCAGCTGTTCAGTTGCATTCAGATGTCGACGCCCTCAGTGTACGTCGTGGTATGGTCTGTGTCCATTGTCCGCTGATGTCGTACGCGTAACCCACACGCTGTACCGATCATCGGTCGTTACGTACAGAGTGAAGTAGTGTGATACGTGTGACCGTACGCTGGCTGTGCCCAACGGTGTCGAATCTCAATTTCCATATGATGTGCTCGATGCTACTTGTCTCGTCTCCCAATAACAGCTAGGTTGCACTGTGGTACGCCGTAGAGGCGTGTGGGAGGAACGTACGAACGCATTGTATGTCACCCTGGGTCGCTGGGGGTGGTGGTGCGGTGAGTCAGGTCAGGTCAGGTCAGCGTGAGCCGTCTGATGTAGTGACGCGTGTATTCCGACTTTGTCGTATTGCCTCACACAAAGTGCTACCCTGGTGGACCGCGTTCCATATCTGGGACATGCCGCAGATGCCGGTTGACAGTGGATCGCGGAAGGGACATCGCATACGTGCGCGGGCCACCTTCCACGTGTTCTCTTCTGCACATGTCGCAGTGTGTATGTGGTCTGATGTAGCGTGTCGTGACACATGACATCCTGGCATGCAAGAATTGTTGAATTCGCAAATGTAGGTGGACATCTACGTTTACTGCCCAAGATACGCAAATGAACTGGAAATCCGTTGTTGAGCGGTTGTTCACGCTGGAGGTGAATCTGTGATGGCGACGATCGGTACAGCTATTAACCGGTTGTTTCAGCGGTACCCGCCACATCCACACACGTGACTAGGCCCATGTGGGTATGAAGCGATACGCGGCGGTGGCTTGGTGGGACTGTTCCCGGCCGGTGAAGGGGGGCCGCCCGGCGTGTTGGCCGCGCGCTGCGTGGGCGCACGCGCAACAGGCGGCTGGTGGGGGGCGCCGAGTGGCAGGAGCGCCAGCCGACGGGCCCGGCAGGCGGCGCAGCTACGCTGCGGCGCACCCTGCACGCGGCGCCTGGCGGCCAAAGTTGGTTCAGCCGAGCCCGGTGCGAAGCGCGGTGGACATCTGCAGTGTGCTGGTCTGATTGAGGACTGTGTGCGTTGAGGATGCGCCGCCGCCTGGCACTCGGCGCCGCGACGCCGTCTGCTGCTCGGTCGCCCCAGCGGTTCTCGCAGGTGGTTTGTATCGCAGTTGTGCGGACGTGTTGGCGCGTGCGCTGTGCTGGGAGAGTTCGCTTCTGCACCCAAGTGGGGCTTTGCCCTTGTGTGGCGCTGGCGTTGGAGCTGCCGGTCACCATAGGTGGCGCGTGTTGTCTCCCGCCGGCAATGCCACGACAGCACGCTCCCGGGCCTCTGTCGGCAGCGGCAAGCTCAGTTGGGAGCAAGGGTGTTCTCACTAAAACCGTCTACTCGCCTAACTCCGGGCGATTGCGCCTCTCTCGAAACCGACCAAGTACCTAGGACGGCGCTGCGCGCCGCCGGGACCTGAGAGGGTTTCGAGGTGTATCGTGCAGGGGAGCTCGGCCTCCTCCTGTTTGCAGAATAATTGAGCGGACGCTTGCGTGTTCGCGCGGGCCCCCGGGACACACTCCCGGGCGGCCGGCTGCTCAGCTCTAGTTGACGCAGCTCCCTGGTTGATCCTGCCAGTAGTCATATGCTTGTCTCAAAGATTAAGCCATGCATGTCTCAGTACAAGCCGCATTAAGGTGAAACCGCGAATGGCTCATTAAATCAGTTATGGTTCCTTAGATCGTACCCACGTTACTTGGATAACTGTGGTAATTCTAGAGCTAATACATGCAAACAGAGTCCCGACCAGAGATGGAAGGGACGCTTTTATTAGATCAAAACCAATCGGATTGGCTTGTCTGGTCCGTTTGCCTTGGTGACTCTGAATAACTTTGGGCTGATCGCACGGTCCTCGTACCGGCGACGCATCTTTCAAATGTCTGCCTTATCAACTGTCGATGGTAGGTTCTGCGCCTACCATGGTTGTAACGGGTAACGGGGAATCAGGGTTCGATTCCGGAGAGGGAGCCTGAGAAACGGCTACCACATCCAAGGAAGGCAGCAGGCGCGCAAATTACCCACTCCCGGCACGGGGAGGTAGTGACGAAAAATAACGATACGGGACTCATCCGAGGCCCCGTAATCGGAATGAGTACACTTTAAATCCTTTAACGAGTATCTATTGGAGGGCAAGTCTGGTGCCAGCAGCCGCGGTAATTCCAGCTCCAATAGCGTATATTAAAGTTGTTGCGGTTAAAAAGCTCGTAGTTGGATTTGTGTCCCACGCTGTTGGTTCACCGCCCGTCGGTGTTTAACT
>NW_026062712.1:0-2500 GCF_023897955.1 Schistocerca gregaria | reverse complement strand
GGAGACACACAATACGTAAACATCTGGAATGCGACAATGTCGAGTGCATCCTCTCTGCCACATTGCACCGTCGACACTATGATAACCAGAGCAGTAGGTCCACCTATAAAAGCACAATACCCCACTCCTCCGACAACTACCATTGCTCAGATAAATCAACACCACCAACACACATCCTACACAGAGGGGCACCAAATATCATCCCCCGCCCTCGTGTTATACCACATGAAAAATTGCAGAAGTGAGAGACACACATCCGCCAGCCTCTTGCTACAAGCATCGAACCGACGTGACGTATCTGACGGTGACTCAGGCATCCGCGTACTGCCACCACTATCCACCCCCCCCCCTCTCTCTCTGCACCCTTCCCACACAATACCAAATTTAACCAACTTTATCGCTTAACCTAACTGTGGCTGTACCACATTATCGCTTAACCTAACTGTGGCTGTACCACATTATCGCTTAACCTAACTGTGGTTGTACCACATTATCGCTTAACCTAACTGTGGTTGTACCACATTATCGCTTAACCTAACTGTGGTTGTACCACATTATCGCTTAACCTAACTGTGGTTGTACCACATTATCGCTTAACCTAACTGTGGTTGTACCACATTATCGCTTAACCTAACTGTGGTTGTACCACATTATCGCTTAACCTAACTGTGGTTGTACCACATTATCGCTTAACCTAACTGTGGTTGTACCACATTATCGCTTAACCTAACTGTGGTTGTACCACATTATCGCTTAACCTAACTGTGGTTGTACCACATTATCCCTTAACCTAACTGTGGTTGTACCACATTATCCCTTAACCTAACTGTGGTTGTACCACATTATCCCTTAACCTAACTGTGGTTGTACCACATTATCCCTTAACCTAACTGTGGTTGTACCACATTATCCCTTAACCTAACTGTGGTTGTACCACATTATCCCTTAACCTAACTGTGGTTGTACCACATTATCCCTTAACCTAACTGTGGTTGTACCACATTATCCCTTAACCTAACTGTGGTTGTACCACATTATCCCTTAACCTAACTGTGGTTGTACCACATTATCCCTTAACCTAACTGTGGTTGTACCACATTATCCCTTAACCTAACTGTGGTTGTACCACATTATCCCTTAACCTAACTGTGGTTGTACCACATTATCCCTTAACCTAACTGTGGTTGTACCACATTATCCCTTAACCTAACTGTGGTTGTACCACATTATCCCTTAACCTAACTGTGGTTGTACCACATTATCCCTTAACCTAACTGTGGTTGTACCACATTATCCCTTAACCTAACTGTGGTTGTACCACATTATCCTTAACCTAACTCAAGTTGTCCCTTAACCTAACTCAAGTTGTCCCTTAACCTAACTCAAGTTGTCCCTTAACCTAACTCAAGTTGTCCCTTAACCTAACTCAAGTTGTCCCTTAACCTAACTCAAGTTGTCCCTTAACCTAACTCAAGTTGTCCCTTAACCTAACTCAAGTTGTCCCTTAACCTAACTCAAGTTGTCCCTTAACCTAACTCAAGTTGTCCCTTAACCTAACTCAAGTTGTCCCTTAACCTAACTCAAGTTGTCCCTTAACCTAACTCAAGTTGTCCCTTAACCTAACTCAAGTTGTCCCTTAACCTAACTCAAGTTGTCCCTTAACCTAACTCAAGTTGTCCCTTAACCTAACTCAAGTTGTCCCTTAACCTAACTCAAGTTGTCCCTTAACCTAACTCAAGTTGTCCCTTAACCTAACTCAAGTTGTCCCTTAACCTAACTCAAGTTGTCCCTTAACCTAACTCAAGTTGTCCCTTAACCTAACTCAAGTTGTCCCTTAACCTAACTCAAGTTGTCCCTTAACCTAACTCAAGTTGTCCCTTAACCTAACTCAAGTTGTCCCTTAACCTAACTCAAGTTGTCCCTTAACCTAACTCAAGTTGTCCCTTAACCTAACTCAAGTTGTCCCTTAACCTAACCCACGTTGTCCCTTAACCTAACCCACGTTGTCCCTTAACCTAACCCACGTTGTCCCTTAACCTAACCCACGTTGTCCCTTAACCTAACCCACGTTGTCCCTTAACCTAACCCACGTTGTCCCTTAACCTAACCCACGTTGTCCCTTAACCTAACCCACGTTGTCCCTTAACCTAACCCACGTTGTCCCTTAACCTAACCCACGTTGTCCCTTAACCTAACCCACGTTGTCCCTTAACCTAACCCACGTTGTCCCTTAACCTAACCCACGTTGTCCCTTAACCTAACCCACGTTGTCCCTTAACCTAACCCACGTTGTCCCTTAACCTAACCCACGTTGTCCCTTAACCTAACCCACGTTGTCCCTTAACCTAACCCACGTTGTCCCTTAACCTAACCCACGTTGTCCCTTAACCTAACCCACGTTGTCCCTTAACCTAACCCACGTTGTCCCTTAACCTAACCCACGTTGTCCCTTAACCTAACCCACGTTGTCCCTTAACCTAACCAACACGCGATCTAGTGT
>NW_026062711.1:37500-39694 GCF_023897955.1 Schistocerca gregaria | reverse complement strand
ACACTAGATCGCGTGTTAACCCAAGTTACGCTGCACCTTAACCCAAGTTACGCTGCACCTTAACCCAAGTTACGCTGCACCTTAACCCAAGTTACGCTGCACCTTAACCCAAGTTACGCTGCACCTTAACCCAAGTTACGCTGCACCTTAACCCAAGTTACGCTGCACCTTAACCCAAGTTACGCTGCACCTTAACCCAAGTTACGCTGCACCTTAACCCAAGTTACGCTGCACCTTAACCCAAGTTACGCTGCACCTTAACCCAAGTTACGCTGCACCTTAACCCAAGTTACGCTGCACCTTAACCCAAGTTACGCTGCACCTTAACCCAAGTTACGCTGCACCTTAACCCAAGTTACGCTGCACCTTAACCCAAGTTACGCTGCACCTTAACCCAAGTTACGCTGCACCTTAACCCAAGTTACGCTGCACCTTAACCCAAGTTACGCTGCACCTTAACCCAAGTTACGCTGCACCTTAACCCAAGTTACGCTGCACCTTAACCCAAGTTACGCTGCACCTTAACCCAAGTTACGCTGCACCTTAACCTAACTTACGCTGCACCTTAACCTAACTTACGCTGCACCTTAACCTAACTTACGCTGCACCTTAACCTAACTTACGCTGCACCTTAACCTAACTTACGCTGCACCTTAACCTAACTTACGCTGCACCTTAACCTAACTTACACTGCACCTTAACTGTCACATGTAACGTCACAGGAATGTAGCTTTGCCTAACAGCAACCCTCTGAACATAGTTCACTGCTTGGATCCTCTGGTGTCATGTGTATTTCTTGATGCCATGGTGCGTACCCTCACATAAAGGTCTTTCGAGTGTTGCGTACTTTCTACACAGTCCCGCTAACCACTGGAAGGGTGTACCGCTACAGAACGAATATCGCCCTCCCCTCCTGCCCTTCCAAGCTGGTCGGTCAGGCGTTTGTTTGTGAAATGAGCCTTGCAGCTGTTCAGTTGCATTCGGTTGTCGATGCAGTCAGTGTACGTTGTGGTACGGCCTGTGTGGACTGTCCGCTGATGTACGCGTAACCCACACTGATCATCCGTCGTTACGTACTGAGTGACATAATGTGGCACATGCTTGACCGTACACCGGCTGCGCCCTACAATGGCGAATCATAAGGGCCATATGTTGTGCACGATGCTACTTGTCTCGTCTCCCCATTACAGCGAGATTGCACTGTTGTACGCCGTACAGACATGTGGTAGGTAGGTACGGACGAAAGTATTGCATGTTGGCCCCCCCCCCCCCCCCCTCCTCCCTCTGCCGGGAATCAGCGTGAGCCGTCTGTTGATGTAGCGACGAGGGTTTTCCTATTTAATCGTATTGCCCCACACAACATGATAGCACGGTGGACCGCGTTCCACATCTGCGACATGCTACAGAGGCCGGTTGACAGTCGACCGCGCAAGGGACATTGCACACGTGCGCGGACCATCTTCCACGTGTTCTCTCGTGTACATGCCGCAGTGTGTATGTGGGCTGATGTAGCGTGTCGTGACACATAACATGCAGGCATGCCAGAATCGTAGATTTCGCAAATGTAGATTGACGTATACGTTTGCTGCCAAAGATCCGCAAATGAACTGGAAATCAGTTGTTGAGCGGTTGTTCGCGCTGCAGGTGCATCGGTGATAGCGACGATCGGTACATCTATGAACCGGTTGTTTCGGCGGTACCCGCCATGCCCCCGAACCTGAGTTGGCCATGTGGGTATGAAGCGATACGAGGCTGTGGCTTGGCGGGACAGTCCCCGGCCGGTGAGGGGGGGCCGCCCGGCGTGCTGGCCGCGCGCTGCGTGAGCGCACGCACTACAGCCGGCTGGTGGGGGGCGCCCAGTGGCAGGAGCGCCGGCCGACGGGCCCGGCTGGCGTCCCAGCTATGCGCCGGCGCACCCTGCGCGCGGCGCCAGGCGGCCAAAGTGGGTTCTGCCGAGCCCGGTGCGAAGCGCGGTGGACATCTGCAGTGTGCTGGTCCGATTGCGGACTGTGTGCGTTGAGGATGCGCCGCCGCCCGGCACTCGGCGTCGCGACGCCGTCTGCTGCTCGGTCGCCCCCAGCGGTTCTCGCAGGTGGTTTGTATCGCAGCTCTGCGGACGTGTTGGCGCGTGCGCTGTGCTGGGAGAGTTCGCTTCTGCACCCAAGTGGGGCTTTGCCCTTCTGTGGCGCTGGCG
>NW_026062711.1:25000-27500 GCF_023897955.1 Schistocerca gregaria | reverse complement strand
ACTGCTTGGATCCTCTGGTGTCATGTGTATTTCTTGATGCCATGGTGCGTACCCTCACATAAAGGTCTTTCGAGTGTTGCGTACTTTCTACACAGTCCCGCTAACCACTGGAAGGGTGTACCGCTACAGAACGAATATCGCCCTCCCCTCCTGCCCTTCCAAGCTGGTCGGTCAGGCGTTTGTTTGTGAAATGAGCCTTGCAGCTGTTCAGTTGCATTCGGTTGTCGATGCAGTCAGTGTACGTTGTGGTACGGCCTGTGTGGACTGTCCGCTGATGTACGCGTAACCCACACTGATCATCCGTCGTTACGTACTGAGTGACATAATGTGGCACATGCTTGACCGTACACCGGCTGCGCCCTACAATGGCGAATCATAAGGGCCATATGTTGTGCACGATGCTACTTGTCTCGTCTCCCCATTACAGCGAGATTGCACTGTTGTACGCCGTACAGACATGTGGTAGGTAGGTACGGACGAAAGTATTGCATGTTGGCCCCCCCCCCCCCCCCCTCCTCCCTCTGCCGGGAATCAGCGTGAGCCGTCTGTTGATGTAGCGACGAGGGTTTTCCTATTTAATCGTATTGCCCCACACAACATGATAGCACGGTGGACCGCGTTCCACATCTGCGACATGCTACAGAGGCCGGTTGACAGTCGACCGCGCAAGGGACATTGCACACGTGCGCGGACCATCTTCCACGTGTTCTCTCGTGTACATGCCGCAGTGTGTATATGGGCTGATGTAGCGTGTCGTGACACATAACATGCAGGCATGCCAGAATCGTAGATTTCGCAAATGTAGATTGACGTATACGTTTGCTGCCAAAGATCCGCAAATGAACTGGAAATCAGTTGTTGAGCGGTTGTTCGCGCTGCAGGTGCATCGGTGATAGCGACGATCGGTACATCTATGAACCGGTTGTTTCGGCGGTACCCGCCATGCCCCCGAACCTGAGTTGGCCATGTGGGTATGAAGCGATACGAGGCTGTGGCTTGGCGGGACAGTCCCCGGCCGGTGAGGGGGGGCCGCCCGGCGTGCTGGCCGCGCGCTGCGTGAGCGCACGCACTACAGCCGGCTGGTGGGGGGCGCCCAGTGGCAGGAGCGCCGGCCGACGGGCCCGGCTGGCGTCCCAGCTATGCGCCGGCGCACCCTGCGCGCGGCGCCAGGCGGCCAAAGTGGGTTCTGCCGAGCCCGGTGCGAAGCGCGGTGGACATCTGCAGTGTGCTGGTCCGATTGCGGACTGTGTGCGTTGAGGATGCGCCGCCGCCCGGCACTCGGCGTCGCGACGCCGTCTGCTGCTCGGTCGCCCCCAGCGGTTCTCGCAGGTGGTTTGTATCGCAGCTCTGCGGACGTGTTGGCGCGTGCGCTGTGCTGGGAGAGTTCGCTTCTGCACCCAAGTGGGGCTATGCCCTTCTGTGGCGCTGGCGTTGGAGCTGCCGGTCACCGTAGGTGGCGCGTGTTGTTTCCCGCCGGCAATGCCACGACAGCACGCTCCCGGGCCTCTGTCGGCAGCGGCAAGCTCAGTTGGGAGCACGGGTGTTCGCACTGAAAGCGTCTACTCGCCCATCTCCGGGCGATTGCGCCTCTCTCGAACCCGACCAAGTACTTAGGACGGCGCTGCGCGCCGCCGGGACCTGAGAGGGTTTCGAGGTGTATCGTGCAGGGGAGCTCAGCCTCCTCCTGTTTGCAGAATAATTGAGCGGACGCTTGCGTGTTCGCGCGGGCCCTCGGGACACACTCCCGGGCGGCCGGCTGCTCAGCTCTCGTTGACGCAGCTCCCTGGTTGATCCTGCCAGTAGTCATATGCTTGTCTCAAAGATTAAGCCATGCATGTCTCAGTACAAGCCGCATTAAGGTGAAACCGCGAATGGCTCATTAAATCAGTTATGGTTCCTTAGATCGTACCCACGTTACTTGGATAACTGTGGTAATTCTAGAGCTAATACATGCAAACAGAGTCCCGACCAGAGATGGAAGGGACGCTTTTATTAGATCAAAACCAATCGGATTGGCTCGTCTGGTCCGTTTGCCTTGGTGACTCTGAATAACTTTGGGCTGATCGCACGGTCCTCGTACCGGCGACGCATCTTTCAAATGTCTGCCTTATCAACTGTCGATGGTAGGTTCTGCGCCTACCATGGTTGTAACGGGTAACGGGGAATCAGGGTTCGATTCCGGAGAGGGAGCCTGAGAAACGGCTACCACATCCAAGGAAGGCAGCAGGCGCGCAAATTACCCACTCCCGGCACGGGGAGGTAGTGACGAAAAATAACGATACGGGACTCATCCGAGGCCCCGTAATCGGAATGAGTACACTTTAAATCCTTTAACGAGTATCTATTGGAGGGCAAGTCTGGTGCCAGCAGCCGCGGTAATTCCAGCTCCAATAGCGTATATTAAAGTTGTTGCGGTTAAAAAGCTCGTAGTTGGATTTGTGTCCCACGCTGTTGGTTCACCGCCCGTCGGTGTTTAACTGGCATGTATCGTGGGACGTCC
>NW_026062711.1:7500-17500 GCF_023897955.1 Schistocerca gregaria | reverse complement strand
TCCAAACCGGGCTCTGCAGCCTTGCTCGCCGTGAGCGATAAGGTGTCGGACTCCGGTCTAGTATCCTTGCTCACTGGCGAATGGCACTTACAAGTTATAGCGGCGCTTGCTGTGCTTCGGCCCTTGGCCGGGGTGCGGCGGGCGCCGCTTTTACTAAGGCGGCGCTTGCTGTGCCTCGGCTTCGGCCGGGCTGCGGCGTGGTGCGGCTCCATGCGCTGGCGGCGTCTGCTGTGTCTTGGCTTCGGCTCGGATGCGGCGGGCGCCGCTTTTGCTGGGGCGGCGCCCGCTGCGCCCTGGCCCTGGCTGGGGTGCGGCGGGCGCCGCTTTTGCGTTAAAGTCATTTCACGCTCTCTGAGAGGATGTGTTTCCGTCTCTGCCTGTGCGCGCTACGGAACTCACTCCCCACAGCAGGAGCAAGGCGTTATCGCGGTTGACTTATCGGCCGTGGAATGCTGAGCTCCATGACACAAGTGCCACGGGAGGTATACTCCCCACAAGGAGACGTCTGCACGAGGCGGTTGGATCGAACATCGACCCTTTCCGGCCGAGTGCGCGTCTCCCACTACTGCGAGCGCTTGTAGGTGTCGGACTCTTAAGTCTAGTATCCAAGCTCGTACGTAGTGCGTGCGCGTGCAGCGGAGTGTGTCGACGTGAGTTGGCGCGCTACTGCTGGACTTGTGCGCACGGCGGTGCGCTTCGCGCGGCTCGCTGGCGGCGGGTCCTGCTGTGGCCCCGGCCTCGCGCGTGAACGCCCGGCGCTAGCCGGGCGCGGCGCGGTTGGCCGGGGTAGTGGCGGGTCTTGGCTGCCGGTCGGGCTGTGCGCTTGCGCGCTGCCGTGTCGGCTGCGCTGCGCGGGGCCGGGTGCGGCCGGGCGATGCGCGCGCTGCTGGCTGGCGCTGGGCGGGCGGTCGGCCTCTGGCTGACAGCCCGCTCTCGCGGCTACGCTGGCGGCGGGCGCGGGCCCGGCTGCGCCCGGCTCCGCCGGCCGCGCCCGGACAACTTAGCGGCGCCGCCCGGCCACATGTAATGTTGGTTGTGGTTGGCGTGTGCGGTTGGCGCACAAAGCACAGTGGGGAGTAGGGCGGTCATCGTTCCTGCGGAAACCAAGGCTCTCACTTTTGAGGGCCAAAGCGGAAGCAGGCCGATGTCCACGCGCGGGGAAGGGCGCTGACTGCGAAGCGCCCTCTGACTTTCAGAGGATGCAACGCGGGCGGCGACCCGGCCTCGCTCGGAGGATTCCTTGGTGTATAACTGCGGAGTGGAGGCCGGCATCGGCCTTCGCATCGTGGAAGTCACCGGGAGCTGCCCCCAGGAGGATGCTCCTGAGTGGTCTAAGACCACGACCACAGGGACGAAGGCTAATACAGCCGACGTACGGGCCTGGCAAACCCGGGGTGCCCGAGCCCGGTGCTGGCAAGCGCTACCAGCGCCGTCCGTAATCTGAGACACGTACTTCAACGACCGCTGTGAGGCGCGCAGTGGAACGTCGTGCGTGTTTCGGACCGGAGTCTTGGCTTAACCGCCTGGGCAAGAGAAGGACAATCTCTATAATCACCCCTCACCCTCTGCGTTAGCTGGCGGCTATGGGGCGCAAGGCTGTTGAGTTGTGAACAGTCGTGAGTCAGCCACCTCAGAGGACCGGCCGACCCTCTGTTGTATAAGGCTTACCCAGGTGGGCGGGGCAACGCCTGGGTGGACCACTTATATCCCTAGCTGATCGTGGGAACCACATGGCTTCTCTCAATCAACCTTGTCCCGACGGAACTGGTGGGCCGTCGCGGAGTCACAACACCAACCATTCAGGGGACGAGTCTGACACTCCGTGTCAAGACGAACTCCCAACACAAGGGCAGTCGGAGGCCCATAGGCCAGAAGACCATGACCCCGCGCTTAGCGAGCCAGAATTGGAGCTCCGTACACCTCGTGCACGGAGCGCTAAGACTGCAGCAAGCGAGACGCTGGCACGGACGCTTGCAGACGCGAGTGAAAGTGACAGTGAGAAAGAACGGAAGGCAAAAGTGAGGAAGCAGAAGAAACACCTGCGAAAACTGCTCCGGCAGAGATCGCTGAGTGCGGACGCTGTAACCGATCTGATGCCGCCACCCCGCCAGCCGGCGCCGAAAGCGGCACCTAAGGCGGGAGACAAGCCGAAACCGGCGCAGGTAGCCGGGCGCAAGCCCGGCGGCCCAGTCGGGGAAGGCGCAACGGGGAAGTCCGAACCGAAGGCGGAGACGAAGGCCTCGCGGCCAACGACACCGCCGGCGGGGAAGGCTGCGAGCGAGCCAAAGCTGGCGCAGGTAGCCGGGCAAAGACCCAGCGGCCCAGTCGGCACCGGCAAGCTCACCCAGACTCGCCCGGCGGGAGAGACGGCGGCCCCACGGCCGAAGTCTCAACTGCCGGAGACGGCGAAAAGTGTGCCGAAACCGGCGAAGGTAGCCGGGCAATTGCCCAGCGGCCCAGTCGGGGAAAGCGCCAGCAGTAGCCGCGCCTCTTCACCAATGTCGGGTGCCGAGAGACGCAAGTCCCGGACACGACGGAAGAAGCGGAAACCGAACAAGCAGCCGGACTCGGCGCAGGTAGCCGGACAACAGCCTGGCGGCCCAGTCGATGACGGCACGTCCCGATACAAGGCAAGCCCAAGCGATCTTGCGACCGTGAAGCTTATCGCGACGCGGCTCGAGGACGTCCTGAAGCTCGTGGACGACTCTCTAAAACCGGGACAACTGGTCGAGGAGGGAAATCTGGGGGACTTTAAGAGACAACTGAGAGCTAAGTTGTTTGATTGGGCCATGGCGCAGTCGGCCCTCACCGGAAGGGTGGAAGCCTTGGAGGAGGAGCTGGCGAGGACGAAGGCGGTGCCCACGGCGCCACCCAAGACCTTTGCACAAGTTGCCGCCGCTCCACCCATACCAGAACGGAAAACGCAGGCGATGATAACCAAAGCCCTGACTGAGAAGGCAACGCTCTTCATCAAGTCCAAGGGCAATGAAACTGGCGCAGAAGTGAGAAAGAAATTCACCTCCCTGGTCAAGCCTGAGGTTGAAGGTGTGAAGTTCTCACGGGTCGCCACAAACGGCCCGACGCTCATCGTAGATGTGGCGTCTGAGACTGATCGCCAGAAGCTTCTAGCTAACAACAAACTGACAGAAGCACTCAAGTGCGAACTGCCGAAAAAGCTCAATCCGCAGATAATCATATATCATGTACCATGTGTCATGAAGAATGAAGCTGTGGTTGAGCTAACTCGAAAGCAAAACGACCTTGGAGGACTTTCCGAAACACAGTTTCGCCAGGAGTTTAAGCCGAAGTTCCGGACTGGGCCAAGGGGCAGACAAACATCACATCTCGTGGTGGAAGTAAGCCCCAGACTCAGAGTCGCGATTCTGAGGCAGAAGCGACTGTACATGGGCTTTGAGTCCATGCCGGTTGACGACTACCTGGACTTAGTCGTTTGCACGCGGTGCCAGGATGTGAACCACTCGGTAAGGTTCTGCAAGCAGGACCCGAGTATAATAACATGTGGGCACTGTGGCGAGAACGGCCACATGAGGAAGGACTGTAGAAAAGCGGGGGACCGAGCGGTCTGTATCCCGTGCAAAAAGCGTAATCGCACATGCGAAACGCCAGGCAAAGAGTGTGCCTACTACAGGATTCTCACTCAACGCAAAATCCAGCGGACAGACTATGGGAGACAAGACCTCTCGTCAACCGTCTCCATTCCGGCCGCTACCTCTCCTGTCCCCGACCGGACTGTGAAAAATCACAATGCCAATGTCGGTTAAGATAGGACAGCTGAACTGCGCGCGAACGCAAGCGGTGATGCAGGAGGTACGACGCCGAGCGGAGGAGGAGTCTCTAGACATATTATGTCTGCAAGAGCCCTACTCTAGGGACGGAAAGATCCGATATATGCCGACAACAGCTCAGATCCTGGCTGGGGGAGAGCATCCTATGGCAGCAATTGTTGTGCTAAATCGTTCCTTCAGAGCAGTCAAAGTGGCGCACCTAAGCAACAGATGCATGGTGTTAGCTGAGATAAATACTGGCGATTTCACCTTTTTCGTGCTAAATATGTACTTTCAGTACAGGCACAGAGAAAGACCGTATATCGACCAGTTAAAAGAGGCGGTTGGGTTCTACCGCAATGACTTGCTGATTTGCACAATGGACGCAAATGCCATGTCACCCCTATGGCACAGTGACATCACGCCTCTTGGTGCTCGACGCGCCGCCAGGCGAGGTGAGAGACTCGCTGAAGCAATTCACGAGCTCAGACTAGAAGTGCTGAACCGACCAAACTTCCCACCAACTTTCGAAGGCCGCCGTGGAGCGACCTCGAATATCGATGTGACACTGAAGAGTGCACACGAGCATCTCCGTGCGGAGAACTGGAAGGTATGGCGGGGAATGACACTAAGTGACCACAATCTGATCACATTCACTGTAGCCTATGATGGGGAGCCTCCTCCTGAAGACCAGGTGAACGGCACCGTCAAGTACAACTGGCGAAAGGCTAATTGGGATCGACTAAGAGGTAATCTAGTGATACCGAATTGGCCAATGGATCGCGTTGTGGACGTTGACAAAGCTGCAGAAGATCTGACGGCGGCCATACAGACAGCAGCAACAGGCGCAGTCCCGTTGGCCCACACAGGGAAAATGCCTAAGGCACCTTGGAACCCTGAGCTGCAGCGTCTCCGACGCGAATGCAGAAGAGCGCGGCGGCATTACCAGCGCAGCGTAGGCGATCACATTCGTGAGGCCACGCTTGCGCGGTACAGGCGGGCCAAAGCCGTGTTTAAGCGGGCACTGCACACAGTACGGACTGAGAGTTGGCAGTCTTTTGTTCGTGACAGTCTGGCGGCTGACCCCTGGGGTACACCGTACAAGATTGCTGTGTCAAAAGTTCGGTCACCGACGGTCCTGTCGACCCTAAGGAAGATCGATGGCAGTCACACCAAGGACTGGCAAGAGTCAGCTGAGCTCCTCATGAGTACCTTATTGCCCGACGATAGTAGCGAAGATGAGGACGAGGAACAGGGGAATTTGAGGCGACAACTCCATGAGCTGTATGCCGATGAGACGCCTGTTGCTCCGTTCACTGAACGTGAAGTTACCGCCGCAATTCTTGAATTGCGCCGTAAAAAGGCGACGGGCCATGATGGACTCGCTGCCGAGGTTCTCCAAGCCCTGTGCGCGGAGATCTGCCCTTACCTGACTAACCTCTACAATGAGTGCTTACGTCAGGGACGGGTACCAGAATCGTGGAAGTTGGCCGAAGTGGTCATTCTGATAAAGGGTGAGGACAAGGATCCGGAAGTGCCGAAATCATACCGACCCATCTGTCTCTTGAACTCCATGGCTAAGCTCCAGGAGAAGCTCCTATGCCTTCGGCTAGAGCAACACCGGGAACTTAGGGGACGCAGTCCCGACCAATATGGATTCAGGAGGGGTCTGTGTACAGAAGATGCTATAAACAAGGCAATGTTGTTGGTGGACACATCTACAGCCAAGTACGTTGCGGGGATAATGGTTGACATCGCTGGGGCTTTCGACAACCTATGGTGGCCGGCACTGTTCGACAGCCTAAGGAAGTTGGAATGTCCTGGGCCCCTGTACCGGTGCCTGCTAGACTACTGCCGTAACCGGCGGGCGGTTTTGCGGTGCCCGGGGCGGGCGGTTGAGAAGTCGATCACCAAGGGATGCCCACAGGGCTCGGTCTGCGGTCCCATATTCTGGGATGTAGGCCTCGAGCCTGTGTTGGCGGAACTAGGAGAACTGCGACAAATGCGAGGCGTAGTAGCGTACGCCGATGACATCCTTCTAGTGATAGAAGGTGACTCTCGGGCAATGTTGGAAGTAAACTGCAACGCAGCGCTCAACGCCCTGCAGCAGTGGTGCCACAAAGTGAAGCTGAAGCTGTCTGCTGAGAAGACTGTGTATATCTTGCTGCGCGGCCGTTTGGCACGTGGCCCTGTACTCCGAATTGCTGGCGGCGCCAACGATGGAGCTATCAGGCGAACACGCATGGCGAGGTATCTGGGAATCCACCTCGATGAGTCCAGACTGTTCTCTGCGCATATCGAGATCGTATGTCGCAAAAGCCAGGCCCTCTTCCACAAGATAGCCAGTATTGCAAACAAGCAATACCATCTGCCATTGCAGACATTAAGGCTATATCACTCGAGCATTCTCGTGGCCATCACGGCTTACGGGTCGAGTGTCTGGGCTCATAGGCTGAGACAGAGAAAACCTGCGGCGGCGATGAGGAGGCTGCAGCGCCAAGCGCTGTTGCGCCTCACTGGAGCATACAGCACGACTTCCGCCGATGCGTTACTAGTCATCACAGCAATCCCTCCACTTGACCTGCTGGTCAGGGAAAGGGGTGCGCTGTATTGGCTCCGGAAGGGAAATCCGGATGGGGTCAATAACATCTTAGGCCGACCGGCAGACAGCGCTGCTGAAGTCCGGAACTGGCTCTTTGACGAGTGGCAGCAGAGGTGGGACGCGCTCCGCACAAGCAGGCGCGTGCACCATTTCTTCCCCAACGTGAGAGAGCGGATGAGACTTCGGTTTCTGAAACCCTCACGGGGATTGGTGCATTTCTTGACAGGACATGGGCCCTTTTCCACCTACTTGTGTAGGACTGGCAAAAGAGAAACCACAGACTGTGACTGTGGCGAGGAAGGAACCCCGGAGCACACTCTGTGGGACTGTCCACAATTTGCTGAAGTACGGGAACAACTGCCCCCTAACAGAGATGTTAGAGCGCTACTCCGGAGCAGAGAGCACTGGAGGGCGCTCAACACTCTTGCGTCTGCAATATCCGCACAGGCTCTGGATCAATATTTGCAGCGGAGGGCTTTGGAACTCGTGAGGGAAAGAGCAGGAATGCTCCATGACCCCGACACGACTCCGGAGACCAGCAGCAATGATTCAGATGACGACTCATGGGCTGACGATGACTAAGTGGCGACAGACTCTAGGCCAAGAACCCGGAAATTCCGGGCTCGACGATGGGCAAGGCCTGGCTAGCCCGAGCCGAGTGCTGTGGACCCTGCTACCCGCAGGAGAAACGTGCGCCGGCTGATTGCCCATTGTAAGCGGATGCTACGGCGGCACCACCTCCACGCGGTTCCCCGTGGGCACTGGACGGCAGGTCGCGAGACCTGAAGCCCGGTGGCAAAGAGTGCTCCTCTGTGGATATAGAGGGTCCGTTCCCCCGCACAATGGTGACGGTGTGGGGGTAGTTTTTCCAAGACCGCTTCCTGCGGTGGCGACGCTGGGGTAGAGTCGACCACTCGCCCATTGTGGAAGGTAAACATTCTGCTGTTCATCAGTACTTTACTAATAGTTCAGTCGTCTCACGGCACTGCTTAGTAATTGATGCAGGGCCACATAGATAGATGATACATGCGAATGTCCCAATACATGCTCTGGACGGCGGGCCGCGAGACGTGACGCCCGGTGGCAAAGAGTGCGCCGCTGAGGATATAGAGGGTCCGTCCCCCCGCACAGTGGTGACGGTGTGCGGGTAGTGTTTCCGACACCGCTTCCTGCGGTGGCAACGCTGGGGCAGAGTCGATACTCGCCCACTGGTGGAAGGTAAGCATTCTGCTTTACATCAGTACATAACTAATATTTCAGTCGTCTGACGTCCCTGCTTAGTAAATGATGCAGGACCACATACATAGATGATACATACTGTAAACTGGGGAGGACAGTGTGAACCGCACTCGACCCAGTCACCCTATCTCACAGTCCACTCTGTGTGTAACAAAGCGAAAGCACCAAAGCACTATCGTTCAACAACATCCATTTTATCCTCGCTGCCACAGGACACTATCCAAAGAACGACAAGAGGAACGTCACGTCCACTAATAAGACAGAATGTCTCACACCACCCGCAAACAACGCAGCTCAAATCAGCCAGCAACACCCACAGTGGTCCACCCAGTATCAACACAGGACGCAACGCCACGCCACAACACAAAAGGTACAAGTAATAAAATACCCTTTGGCCACACTCCTTATAAAGGCATCGAACCAACCCACCACCTGACACCAGCCAAACGTACATCCTGATTTGACACATCTCTGGCAACCTAACCCACGTTGGCCCTTAACCTAACCCACGTTGGCCCTTAACCTAACCCACGTTGGCCCTTAACCTAACCCACGTTGGCCCTTAACCTAACCCACGTTGGCCCTTAACCTAACCCACGTTGGCCCTTAACCTAACCCACGTTGGCCCTTAACCTAACCCACGTTGGCCCTTAACCTAACCCACGTTGGCCCTTAACCTAACCCACGTTGGCCCTTAACCTAACCCACGTTGGCCCTTAACCTAACCCACGTTGGCCCTTAACCTAACCCACGTTGGCCCTTAACCTAACCCACGTTGGCCCTTAACCTAACCCACGTTGGCCCTTAACCTAACCCACGTTGGCCCTTAACCTAACCCACGTTGGCCCCTTAACCTAACCCACGTTGGCCCTTAACCTAACCCACGTTGGCCCCTTAACCTAACCCACGTTGGCACCTTAACCCAAGTTACGCTGCACCTTAACCCAAGTTACGCTGCACCTTAACCCAAGTTACGCTGCACCTTAACCCAAGTTACGCTGCACCTTAACCCAAGTTACGCTGCACCTTAACCCAAGTTACGCTGCACCTTAACCCAAGTTACGCTGCACCTTAACCCAAGTTACGCTGCACCTTAACCCAAGTTACGCTGCACCTTAACCCAAGTTACGCTGCACCTTAACCCAAGTTACGCTGCACCTTAACCCAAGTTACGCTGCACCTTAACCCAAGTTACGCTGCACCTTAACCCAAGTTACGCTGCACCTTAACCCAAGTTACGCTGCACCTTAACCCAAGTTACGCTGCACCTTAACCCAAGTTACGCTGCACCTTAACCCAAGTTACGCTGCACCTTAACCCAAGTTACGCTGCACCTTAACCCAAGTTACGCTGCACCTTAACCCAAGTTACGCTGCACCTTAACCCAAGTTACGCTGCACCTTAACCCAAGTTACGCTGCACCTTAACCCAAGTTACGCTGCACCTTAACCCAAGTTACGCTGCACCTTAACCCAAGTTACGCTGCACCTTAACCCAAGTTACGCTGCACCTTAACCTAACTTACGCTGCACCTTAACCCAAGTTACGCTGCACCATAACCCAAGTTACGCTGCACCTTAACCCAAGTTACGATGCACCTTAACCCAAGTTACGCTGCACCTTAACCTAACTTACGCTGCACCTTAACCTAACTTACGCTGCACCTTAACCTAACTTACGCTGCACCTTAACCTAACTTACGCTGCACCTTAACCTAACTTACGCTGCACCTTAACCTAACTTACACTGCACCTTAACTGTCACATGTAACGTCACAGGAATGTAGCTTTGCCTAACAGCAACCCTCTGAACATAGTTCACTGCTTGGATCCTCTGGTGTCATGTGTATTTCTTGATGCCATGGTGCGTACCCTCACATAAAGGTCTTTCGAGTGTTGCGTACTTTCTACACAGTCCCGCTAACCACTGGAAGGGTGTACCGCTACAGAACGAATATCGCCCTCCCCTCCTGCCCTTCCAAGCTGGTCGGTCAGGCGTTTGTTTGTGAAATGAGCCTTGCAGCTGTTCAGTTGCATTCGGTTGTCGATGCAGTCAGTGTACGTTGTGGTACGGCCTGTGTGGACTGTCCGCTGATGTACGCGTAACCCACACTGATCATCCGTCGTTACGTACTGAGTGACATAATGTGGCACATGCTTGACCGTACACCGGCTGCGCCCTACAATGGCGAATCATAAGGGCCATATGTTGTGCACGATGCTACTTGTCTCGTCTCCCCATTACAGCGAGATTGCACTGTTGTACGCCGTACAGACATGTGGTAGGTAGGTACGGACGAAAGTATTGCATGTTGGCCCCCCCCCCCCCCCCCCTCCTCCCTCTGCCGGGAATCAGCGTGAGCCGTCTGTTGATG